>NC_056733.1:906424709-906724709 GCF_019279795.1 Protopterus annectens
AACCAAGCCGGGGCCAACAGATGCTTAATAAAGGTGGACAATTTCCAGTTAATACCTCACACACAGTGAAACTAGCTAGAAAAATACACAGTACACACAGTGCTATAAATAACAAAGAAATAAAGAACAAAATAAACAAAAAACAGGATACTTAATGTTATATATTATAGCTCCGAGTTTCCTCAGTGTCCTTCCTTCGATCAGTTCACTGTGCTTTAATTTATCCATGCAGTAAATGCTACATAGGACAGAGATGAGTAAGGAAAAAAAATCCAAGAACATTTGAGAGATTAAGAATAATGTTTCAACCACTCCAGTAGTGTTTTATTTTAATGAAAAGCATGGTAGTGATCCTGCATTTTTAACGTACTGTATTCTTTATCCGTCACAATTTGTTTATTTTTGAATGAATTAGATATACAGTTGAAAAAAGAGGTATAGTGTTTGGTATTTTACAAACCAGTGGTTGAATAATGAATTATTTATTAAGTAGTAGTCATAATGGCAGTGTTAATTAGGTGCAGAATGTTACTTGCATTTCATTTAATTGGTGGGTGTTTCTTTTTAAACAAGGTAGAAATAAATTAATAAAAACTACAACCACTGAAACCTATATAACTACCCATAAAAAAACAGTAAAAATCTTGGTGTATCAGTGCAGTTCCGTCAATGAATAAGCCAAAAAAAGACTTAAAAAATATGAAGATAGAATGTTTTGCGCTGTCATTCCAGCTTTTATTAACTCGGGACGACTTCATAATTAATGTTTACAGACCAATGAAGGCAAAAGCAAAGACACTAGTTTGTATGGATATTTATAGTAAAAGTTACATTTTGTGCTTTTGGATTGCCTGTCATATTTGTTCCTTTTTAAATATCAGAAATGGACGTTTGCATATAAGAAGAATAGTGTGCAAGAAAATATATAGCCCACTTTGTCATTAATGTTTACAAAGAAAGAGACTTGAGTATCACTTTTTATTCTTGATATTTGTATGAAATTTTATTATTTTCATGTTATATTGTTAAACAGGTTTGTATAATGTGCAGTCTTGTATTTTAAATGTGAAGTGGATGAGTTTCATCAGTGATTGCAGTATAGTAATGGTGTATTTTAGTTATAAGGTACCCAGGCATTAAGAAAGGCCTGGAAAGAAACAAGTTAATAGTGTGAAATCTTGGGCTGCTGAGTTGTGGAGGATGTAAGTGTGCCGATCATGTTATATATAGAATTATATTTATAGAGTTGGATATCTAGAGTAATGTGTGGTTTAAGTTATAGTCGCAGGATTTTGTGGCATATTGAAAAAGTAAGGGAAAATAATGAAAGCGATGAGGGAATGTAGTTCGACAAGCAATTCGTCTCGAAAGGCCTGAATAGTGTAAACTGTGAAATTTACAGTGATTCTTTCGTGCGTCCATCATTGCTAACTGTGTTTACTTGGAGGGGAGTATTCGGTGGGTACAGACATTTAATCATGAAATCTCTGAACACCATGTTCTTATTGGCATGTACAAGGTGTAAAGTAACATTTAAAGGTATATAGGCAAGTCAGTTCAATGAAAACTGAAGTCTCAAACTGTGGGAAGTAAATGTTATTACTAGTAGTTACCCCACCAGCAGCCTTGGGACTTTAGTGTGTTTAATGTAACAATGCACAGTAGCAATTATTTTTATTAGAACACAGGCTGTAACATGCTGCTTAACACTGGAGACCTTCATTTTTGAATAGGTATTGACTGTGGATGTAGCCATTGATTTGGGATAGCTGCTCATATCTGGAGGACTAAAATTATGTTCTTAAACAAGTTGCATAGGTTCGTGTGTTTGTTGTAATTAAAAAAGGGGATTGTGGTTCTGAAAATCTATTCTTTATTTGTTTTCATTGAAGAAAAATGCCTTAAAGTGGTCTGATATACGTTCAAATGGAGAAGAGTAGAATGTAAGAGATCAGCCTGGCAAACCTGTGTAGCAAAAAAAGAATAAAGTAGTGGTAAACTCAGACTTGAGACAACCGTTAAACCAAATAAAAAATAAAAATTCAAGTCAGAATGTCCGAACTTAATTTAATAAAACGAACAAACGAAGCTTTTGGTCTTAACCCTTCTTGAGTGCAACAAACAGTAATAATTCTACTAACACTTTTATAGTAAAATCAAATCACATGGCCACAACCAATATTCATTTTGTTATAAAAAAAAATGTTCTCCTTTCCTAACCTAAGACATTTAAAAATACATTCATTTACACAGCATTTGCTTCCTTATTAGTACTGGTTTCAAACTTACAGCAGCATTGATTCCTGGATGTTTTTCTACGGCTAGCTTAATTATCCACTCATATTCTCTTGTTTCCGCTAAGTTGTTAATATTACCTCCTCTTATGCTCTTACTAATCACATCAATTACTCTATACTTGAAGTCATGGGCTATGCCAAAGTCTAAAAGGTGCTTAGCCAGTGCATTTGTGGGAACCTGTCTACGTATGTCTGAACGATGTTCTTTAATCCTGTCTTTTATCCTTCTCGTAGATTTCCCCACATAGGCAGTACATTTTATGCAGGTGGCAAGGTACACTATATTCTCAGTATTACAGGTTGCAAAATTATTAAAAATGTATTTCTGTGAGGTTATTGGATGGATAAAGGTATTCTTAGTGACAATGTATGGGCAACAAACAATTATAACGGGAATTTTTTTTACTTGTTGCTTTGCCATTATTTCTCATTTCTTTATAACATAATCTTTGCTTCATACTCTTGCTATTTCTATATGCAAATCTCGGTTTATTACCTGTAATCTTCTCAAGACCTGGCATTGCTTTTAAAATATGCCAGTTCTTTGCTATTGTTTTTCTTACTTCTGTTCTATTGTATGTTGTTACATATCTAGGACCCTCTTATTTAGTAAATATTTGATCTTGATTTCTTGTATTGTTCCCAAAATAAGGTTTCGCTATATCAGATCTGTGTGTAATTACATCCTGCATGTTCATTTCCAATAAGCCCTGATCATAACCTCTCTCCTTAAAATCTTGAACCATTTCATCCATATGATGTAAAAACTTTTCGTCATTTGTATTCAACCTACTTACCCTTAACGCTTGACTCTTAACTGCTCCATTAAAAACATGCGGTGCATGCATGCTGTTTTTATGAACATAGCAATTAGCATGGTTAAGAGTCAACTGGTGAGTTTCTAGAGAGAGGATATAAAAAACGAAGTAGAGTTGTCATGTCAGAGAGTTAGAGATAGAAAAAATAAGGGGAAACCCTATTTTTCCTCACCTATTGCTAGAAATAAGAACAAAAACCAAAACACTAATATTTCTTTTTGCATGACCTACAGTACTGATAGTGCAAGCATCAGGAATATTTTAAAAAATAATTGGTGTATTTTAAGAACTGACGCACAACTGATTAAGATCTTAGATGATTTCCCCCAAATTTGTATATAAAAACAAGAAATCTTTAAGGAGAAAGCTTTATCCATTGTATGATGCGCATAACTTCTCCTTGCAAGATGATAATTTTGGTACGACTACATGTGATAAATGCTCTTTTTGCAAGTTTATAGTTAAGTCCACTATGTTTGCTCATCCTGAAACAAAGAAGGGATATAGTTTTAAGATTAAGGCCTGTTGTGGTAGTAAAAATGTAGTTTATTTAGCTTCCTGTGTTCAGTGCCCTGCCTTTTATATTGGGAAAACCAACAGGGGACTTGAGCGCATCAGCGATCACTATTACTGTGTCCGTAAAGGACACAGTTATAGTGCTCTTGCAGAACACATTTTGCTTAAAGGAGAAAGTCATTGGTTTAAATTTCTTGCCATTGATGACGTGAAAGAAAATATGAGGAAAGGAGATATAGTTAGCATGGAAAATAAAGAATTTAGATGGATACTACAGTTGTCAGCGCACGGGCTTTGATTTAAATGAATATGTTCCACTTTTAAACCGGTTTTAAAAGAGAGAAAGTTGTTTAAGTAATGAAAAATACATTGAACAGCTTTTAAGTTTTGCTTACATATTTAAGTGTTTTGTTTTGTGTATATTCTCTAAATTTTACACACTCAGTATTTATTCTTGAAGTTTTCTATTGAATTCTTTTTATTATGCACATTTTGCTTATGTGTTTATTAACCAAAAAAGAAATCCAGAAACACCTCGTAGAGACAATAATTCAACTGTGCGATGTAATAGTGAAAAACAGGTTTAATACCAACAGAAATCCTTAACAGAACAACTTGACAAGCGCTTTCGCCTGGACAATTCCAGGCTTTTTCAAGTCAGAGCAAACAAAGCTAACTGAAAAACACATTGCTTAAATAGCTGGATCACATGCTGAATTTAATTGGTGCTAAGGACCAATTGAAAATTAATTAGAAAATATTTTGAAATATAAAAAAAAATTACAATCTTAATAAAACTCATTAAAAACGCATAATGTTCAGTATAGCACATTTTAACAATCCTAATGTTGTATACACTATGTAAAATGTAAATCATATAGTGCATGGTATACAAATTGTGCATTTGCTAATGAATACTCCCTATCTACTTTAAAAACATCCAAGACTACAACTAATATATGAGGAAAAATAAAAACAAAAGTGTGTATCAAAAAGTTTTAAACAGACAGATTTAAACTGCTTACATGTGGAAAGGGCACAACCATGCTTAGTAAATGTGTTAAAAACTGTTGATAACACTTAAATATGCTGCCAGCAAATGCTGAAAAACATTATAAAAAACTTTATAAAAATACAAACTATAATCTAGCTCGTCTGAGCCTAAGGACGGATCCTATACTTAGCGTCCCATTTATGCCAGGCATATTGCCAGCATCAAGCCTCAGCTGCCAGATTAATTCCCTAAATTCAAGGGTGGACTCCCAGTCCCCACCTCTATTGTTGGGGTGAACTTGTTCAAGAACCATAAAAAGACAAAAAGAAAGATAGTAACGCATTCTATAAACACTCCCTCAGTTGCCCCAATTTTAAGTTAACTTTTATGGTTCTTGAACAAGGGAATTAATCTGGCAGCTGAGGCTTGATGCTGGCAGTATGCCTGGCATAAATGGGACGCTAAGTATAGGATCCGTCCTTAGGCTCAGACGAGCTAGATTATAGTTTGTATTTTTATAAAGTTTTTTATAATGTTTTTCAGCATTTGCTGGCAGCATATTTAAGTGTTATCAACAGTTTTTAACACATTTACTAAGCATGGTTGTGCCCTTTCCACATGTAAGCAGTTTAAATCTGTCTGTTTAAAACTTTTTGATACACACTTTTGTTTTTATTTTTCCTCATATATTAGTTGTAGTCTTGGATGTTTTTAAAGTAGATAGAGTATTCATTAGCAAATGCACAATTTGTATACCATGCACTATATGATTTACATTTTACATAGTGTATACAACATTAGGATTGTTAAAATGTGCTATACTGAACATTATGCGTTTTTAATGAGTTTTATTAAGATTGTAATTTTTTTATATTTCAAAATATTTTCTAATTAATTTTCAATTGGTCCTTAGCACCAATTAAATTCAGCATGTGATCCAGCTATTTAAGCAATGTGTTTTTCAGTTAGCTTTGTTTGCTCTGACTTGAAAAAGCCTGGAATTGTCCAGGCGAAAGCGCTTGTCATCAAGTTGTTCTGTTAAGGATTTGTGTTGGTATTAAACCTGTTTTTCACTATTACATCGCACAGTTGAATTATTGTCTCTACAAGGTGTTTCTGGATTTCTTTTTTGGTTGGTCTACATTCGCTTATGTGTTTATTCTTTGAAAGCTTTGCTTCGCTGCATGTGATTAGTTGCTATGGTTTTTAATTGTTTGCATTAATTAGTACCAAGCCAGTTGATTGAAATGTTATATAAATGCGTTTTAAATGTTACTTTTACATTGTCTGAAGAAGCGATTTGGATAATTGCGAACGCTCACTTTTTAGTAGTAAACGTTTAAAGCAGTGAACAATTGTCTGGAGTAAGTTTCATCTGGACTTGCTGAGGTGCTGTGCAGTGTTTCGTTGGTTTGATTTCTTCATTTCTCTACCACAGCTTTAACATCGGAGTGGTTTGTTTGTATTTATGTCTTATAACTTGTTTTAATTGGAATTTGTCACCTTAGAAGTTGTCGAATATCTTTCTGTTCTGTTTTGCACTGTTACTATAGTTATTGCTCTGTGGGCCTGGCTTGTGGCTGAAAGGGGTCTGAGGACCAGCCCACCTTACCCTGTTATCAAATGTAATAAATAAATGATTCAGGGCAGATTTTTTTCAGCAGAGCACACCTGTGTGAATCCATACCATCAAGTAACTTAATTTCCACAGTGATTTTAACATGAGTGACAAGCTCCACACAGCCAAATTCAAAGGAGTTTGCCCCTGCACCCTCAACTATCCAATTCTAGTGATCATGCAGCCTCCTAACAAATGGGCAAACCTGAAGTTTCACAACAACCTGATGGCTCAGGCTCACACAGTAGTGGTTCACTGAAGCTGAGCATGAACAAGCAAGCATTGTGTATAGCATCACACAGTGCTGCTGTCTGCTCCAAAGTTCGGAGACCGTCAAACTCTCACCTTCTTTGAGAATCATGAATAGAATTTCCATGATCCTTTCTAGCAGTAGAAACATCCTAAAAGCTCTTGTATCCAAGGTAAAGCAAAAATAGTATACAAGTCAAATATTTTGTCAGTGTCAAGTGTGAGTTTGCAAACTCACGGTGATCCCCAAGGGCAAGAATGTTTAGAATGGTTTGTATTGCTTTGCAGCAGGCACACAAACTGCATAATTAAACGTGTTCTTGGGAGCTGTCCTCATTGGTGGTGCCTGTACTGTTTTTTTTTTTTTTCTCAAGTTTTACTTAACCTACTTTCTAGGCTTATATAGGCCCTAGGGCCAGTAGCCTAGTACCTACCTACCTATGAACTTAATGTATCCATGGAGTGTTAAGTTGGTGCTGTAATGGCTGTCTCCGTGAGAAACTGTTTTGGATGTCCTATAGGAATACTTCCCTTTGGATGCAAATATTACTGCTGAATGAGATGACAGACTTGATATTGTGGCATATACATTTAAAATAATTATCTGTATTTTGATGAATTTCTGCCATGGTGTCACATCTTGTAGTGGCATTTGTGATGACACTTCTGTGGTTTGTTTTGAGATGTGTAACATTCTTGATTATGTGTAACATTCTTGATTAAGTACTACTGATATGAATGGCTTCACTGTTTGAGAATATGCCAGAAGGAAAAAATGTTCAGTAATTCCATTTTGCAATCTTGTCTTTTAGAGTAACAAAGAAAGAATTCAGTTTGGAAGAAATTTACACCAACAAGAACTACAAAGGTCCACCAGCAAACAGGTAAGTAGTTAGGGGGTAGAGGATATTACCTTGAGTAGGAAAGAATGAGCAAATTATTTTTGTTTCACTGAAAGTGTTCCTGTTTCTCACAGTCTGGGGCCACAGAAATGCTGTGAGATTTATGTATGGTGACACTGACTAAACAGTGACTGCTAATGCCAGACTCTTCTTTGCCCATACCCGTGGCCTGTGGATGTACAGTGAAGTTGGTGTGCTGTACATACATTGTACAAGTGTATCTTGTGATACTGTGGCTTCCTGAGAAGCTCCTGTCTCAGTGAAAAAAACCAAGTACCATTGTGATACGATTCATGGATGTGAATGCACTGCCTTGACATATATTTTTAGAATATTGACACAGCACTTGCTTTGGAAAAAAGTAGACATTTATTCACACAGATTTTTCTGTACAAGCTATCATTTTCTTCATACAGGTTCTGCACAATCATTTTTTTGTTCTTTTCTGGATTTATGTAAGATTTGTTTGACTCAATAATGAAGTAGTTGTAGCAGATGGTATTGTACAGTACCCAAGCCACTGTGACATTGGTCCGCAGAGTTTTTGGTTTTCCAGCATTATTCACTAGTGGACTATCCCCTAGACCTGTATTGGTCAGCATAGTTTCTGGTTTTCCAGCATTCTTCACTAGTGGACTATCCCCTAGACCTTTATTGGTCAGCAGTGTTTCTGGTTTTCCAGCATTCTTCTAGTGGACTATCCCCTAGACCTTTATTGGTCAGCAGTGTTTCTGGTTTTCCAGCATTGTTCACTAGTGGACTATCCCCTAGACCTTTATTGGCCAGCAGAGTTTCTGGATGTCCTTCATGGATGCATCTGCAGTCATAACAAGTGGGTTGTCCTGTCGTCAGGCAGCCCTGCAGTCGGCCGGATTCCAAAGTCCGGGTCCGGCTTCGGCTGATGTCGCTCTCCACCCGACGTCATCTCTGCTGGTCTTCGGGTATAAAAGCATCAGCCGACGCCATTTTCCTCAGTCTTTCTTGCCGCGTGGCGCCCGAAGCAGAAGCTGTTCGCAAGTGCCGGTCGGTCGGATCCAGAGATTACTTCTACCGAATACTACTTCGAAGACTTCTAAAGCTAAGTACCCCGTTGGGGACTCTTTCTTGCCTCAGCCGATGTCAGAAAAAGTTAACAATTGTTTAACCTGTGGGAAACAAATACCTCATAAAGATTTCCACTCTTACTGTCTGCCTTGTTTAGGCCCAGCCCACGACGTAGCAGCCTGTTCGGCCTGTGCCTCTTTCAACCGACGAACGCTTAGGCGTCGGTCGGAGTTTGCAGAACAGTTTTTCGGTACTGATTTTGCGTACATTATGTCGTCGGATTCTCCGACTACCCCCAAAACGCAAAGATAAAGACCGACACTCATGTCCGCGGTTTCGGCCGAAACCACGGCAAAGCAAACATGAGTGTCTCGGTTTCGGCGAAACCGAGAAAACTGCTCAAAGTACAGCTGAACCTATTCTTACAACTGAGGCCCCTGCTACAATTCTTGAATCGACCTCAGAAATTTTACCCACTACGGTGACTGACTTATCAGATACCATCCCTTGGATGTCTCTACCCCAGCACGTGGTGCTGCTAGGCCTCCAGCAGCCATGTCCATTAAGACCTTCACCAGGGCTAAAGCAGCCAAGACTACTAAATCAGTGCCTGTTAAACCCCTCATCCAGGCCCTCTTCTAGTTCTCAAATGCTTTCTTTGGCAGAAGATTTAATTTCTTTAATTAGAGGATCTCAATCTCACCCAGACAGGGCCTCTCAGCCCCAGAGAAGAGACCTAGGGCAGAGCCCCTGAGCCAGTGTCTTCTGATGATTCTGCTCATGAATCAGACATAACTGACCAGCCTGAGGCTCCCTTTTCCAATTTCGAAGATTCTGATGCTGAAGAATCCATTCCAGCTGCTTCCCCACCAGAAGAATTCTCCTTTGGAGAAACCCTGCATGCCATGCGAGAACAGTTCCAATGACAGCAACAGGATTTTTCAGACTCCAGAAAAAGACTTAGGACTTTTCTGCACCTACCACAGCACAGGCCCTTAGCTATACCTCCTGTTCTCTCTGTGGTGGATGATGCTTTCAATGATGGTTGCTCCGCTCCAGATTCCTTACCCCCAGCCCCTGCTAAACCAGACAGATTTTACAGGGTGCCAGATACTCATCACCACCTTTACAAGGCTCCTCTTGCAGACCCAGAAACCATATCCCAGGGTCCCAAGGCAGTAGCCGCAACCACAGCTAAAAACCCTATTCCTTCTGAAAGGGAAGCAAGGTCACTAGACAGATGGGGTAAAAAGGTCTACACTTCAGCTACTCTCTCAGCTAGAGCTTTAAACTGTCAGTTTCACATGATACAATACCAAGAGTTTATGCTTGATCAGTTAACTAAAAAGCTAACTACTGATGAATCTCTTGATAAGAAATATGTATTAGAGATGGTAAATAACATACAACAGGTTAGTAACCATTCTTTGAAATGTGGCTATGATGCACTGGAGGCTTCATTTAGATCAGCCATGACAGGCACAGTGATAAGAAGACATGCATGGTTAAAGGAACAAGCTTTACGGATCATGTTAAAGCTAAGTTGCTAGATGCTCCTATGGACAAGACAAGTTTGTTTGGTACACCTGCCCAGCAGGTCATGAAGAAAATGGAAGAAAAGGCAAAATCTGTTCAAACTGTTAAAGATTTCCTGCAAGTCCAACCCCCAAGGTTTAGCAGGAACTGGCCTGCCAAAAATTGGTCCTTTCCTGACTCTGCAAAATTTCAAAGGGGCAGGAATAGACGTTCCAGAGGCAGAACCCAATCCAGAGGAGGTGCCTACAGAGGACGACAGTGGCAAGGTAACAGCAGAGGCACAGACACAGCCACTGCCTCTACATCAGCACAGCCACAGTGACTTAATCCTAAATCCGCCTACCAGGGAACAAATAGCAGCTCCTCTAGGCGGAAAGTTAACCTTATTTTCAAAAAACTGGCACTACATAACAAAAGACAAGTGGATTTTACAAACCATAGATCAAGGTTACGGTTTCACTTCCACACTTTACCAGTCAAAAGAGGAATGCCAAATCTACCTCCACATCAAAAAACAGAGGCTCTACGCCAGATAATGGAGTTAGCAAACATGAGAGCTGTGGAAAGAGTGCCAACAGCAGAACAAGGAAAGGGGTTCTACTCCAGACTATTCCTAGTTCCAAGAAAGGAAAAAAGTTGGAGACCAATTCTCGACCTGTCCACCTTAAATACATACATCATTGTCCCAAAATTCAAAATGCTGACCCTACAGCAACTTCTTCCCATGCTGGGCAAGGAGTCTTGGCTGGTAACTCTAGATCTCAAGGAGGCATACCTGCACGTCCCAATTCGACCAATCTGCAGAAGATACCTCAGATTTCTTGCAGGATCAGAGCACTTTCAATTCTCAGCATTGCCCTTTGGCTTATCTACTGCGCCCAGAGTATTCACAAAATGCCTGGCATCAGTAATCGCCCATTGCAGACTACAGGATTCAAATTTACCCATACCTGGACGACTGCCTGCTACAAGGGGACAACAAAAGCAAGCTGACAACAGATTTACAAAGGGTCATTTACTTGCTACAAGGACTGGGATACACAGTCAATTTACAAAAGTCAAGGCTGATACCATCCCAAACAAGGACATTCTTGGGCGCGGAATTGGACACAGTACAACAAATGGCATTCCTGACTACAGAAACCAAAAAGAACTTCCTCTTTACTTCTTGGCACTAACAAAACTGAACAAGTTAACAGCAAGAAAATTTCTACAGGCCTTGGGCTTCATGGCATCATGCATAATCTTGGTCCCATTTGCCAGACTACATATGAGGAAACTACAGTGGTACCTAAAGAATTTATGGTCCCAACACAGACACAGTCTAGAAACAGAAATCCCACTAATTCCATGCTTAAAACAGGAGTTCCTATGGTGGGCTCAGGCATGCCAGTCAAACCCAGGCCTGCCCTTCCGCAGATGTCAACCAAGCCAGACCATCACAACAGACGCTTCAGATCTAGGATGGGGGGCCCACATGCTGGACAAATGCGTGCAAGGATTGTGGACACAGGATCAAATTCACCTGCACATCAACCTAAAAGAAATGCTGGCAGTAAAACTGGCAATCCAAAAGTTCAAACCTTTCCTCGAAGAGGGTCAGTTGATGATAAGGACAGACAACACCACAGTCATGTGGTACATCAACAAACAGGGAGGCACTCATTCATACCCCCTATGCAGAATGACCTTGGAGCTGTGGACCCTGGCACTCAGCTACAACATTCAGTTACAGGCAATATTTGTACCGGGGAAAGACAATACTCTAGCAGACATACTAAGCAGAACCACTTCGGATGCCCACGAATGGAAGCTGCACCCGGACATCTTCAAGACCATCTCAAAGAAATGGGGAATGCCACAGATAGACCTATTCGCATCACCTCTCAATCACCAGCTCGAAAAATTCTGCACGAGGACATTCCACCCACTAGCATGGAAAGTGGACTCACTCTCCTTCAACTGGAAAGGCCTAACAGCATATGCATTTCCTCCTCTTCCTCTGATACACAAGGTACTGCTAAAGATCAAGGAAGAACGTCCAAGGATAATCCTGATAGCCCCAAACTGGCCAAGACAACACTGGTATCCACTACTGACGAGCATGTCTCGGAACAACATGTGGCCAATACCCCTGATGCCTCTGATGTTAACTCAGAACAACTACAGCATCATACATCCAAACCTAAAAACACTGCAACTGACTGCATGGAACATCACATAGCAGCAGCTAATCCAGAACTTTCCCAAAGAGTTAAAGACATTATTCTTGAAGCACGCAGACCTTCAACAAGAAAGAACTATGCTGGAAAATGGAAAAGGTTTGTCATTTGGAGTACCGAAAGAGGAAAAGATGTGTCAAACATAGATATGCCTAACATTCTGGAGTATCTGGCGAACTTCTTCATTCAGGCCTGTCCTACTCCTCCATCAAGATACATGCATCAGCTATTTCAGCAGAATACAGCTTTGATCCTCCTGTTTTTTCACACCCTTTGCTCAGGCAGTTCCTCAGAGGAATCAAGAATGTAAAACCTCCCAGGAAACCACCATTACCAGCTTGGGACTTAAACTTTGTGCTAGAAAAGTTGACACTAGCACCCTTTGAACCAGCAGCAACAGCAGACCTACAACACCTGTCATGGAAAACTGCTTTCCTACTGGCAATTACTTCAGCAAGGAGGGTTTCAGAACTACAGGCCTTAATGGCAGTGCAACCCTTCCTAATCTTCCACCAAGATAGAGTGTCCTTGAGGACTAATCCTACATTTATGCCTAAGGTGGTATCCAGAGTATCTTTAAACCAGGCAATCCACCTACCTTCCTTCTTTCCCAACCCACAAAACAGAGGGGAAAGAATACTGCATACCTTGGATATACATAGACAGCTACGCTACTACTTGGACAGAACAAAAAATAGCAGAAAGACTGACCAACTTTTTGTAGCCTATGCAACTGGAAGGGAAGGAAAAGCTATTTCCAAACAGACAATCTCCAAATGGATAGGAAATTGCATACGATACTGTTACTCCTTCCATGGAAAACCAATTCCACAGAACATAAGACCTCATTCTACAAGGGCAACAGCCACTACCACAGCTTTCTTACGAGGAGTGGCAACCAAAGACATTATTGAGGCGGCTACTTGGACCTCCGTGCATACATTTGCCAAGCATTATAATTTGCCTCTTTATTCCAGATCCGAGCAGGGTTTGCCACTGCTGTACTGCAAGGGATCTTAAACACACCATAATCTACCTTTATCCTCCTCCCGTAGTTGGCTATGGTATTCTACCCACTTGTTATGACTGCAGATGCATCCATGAAGGACATAGTACAGTTTTGTACCTACCATAAATGTAGATGTCCGAACTGGATAGCATCTGCAGTCAGGATTACCCTCCATCCTTCCCTCTGTGGTACTCCTAGGGTGTTTACCCTCCTAATAGCTAGCTGTTGGGGAGTCTTTATGGTGTATTTGTTTGTATATATGTACATATATGCTTATTGTTGTGTTTACCTCTATCTATTTGGAAACATTGGCATCTATCCAAATTTTACCCTGCAAGAGGGCTACTGGCATCTGGGGCAAGAAACACTGAGGAAAATGGCGTCGGCTGATGCTTTTATACCCGAAGACCAGCAGAGATGACGTCGGGTGGAGAGCGACATCAGCCGAAGCCGGACCCGGACTTTGGAATCCGGCCGACTGCAGGGCTGCCTGACGACAGGACAACCCACTTGTTATGACTGCAGATGCTATCCAGTTCGGACATCTACATTTATGGTAGGTACAAAACTGTACTTTTTCCAGCATTCTTCGCTAGTGGACTATCCCCTAGACCTTTATTGATCAGCAGAGTTTCTGGTGGACTATCCCCTAGACCTTTATTGGTCAGCAGAGTTTCTGGTTGTCCAGCATTCTTCACCAGTGGACTATCCCCTAGCCCTGTATTGTATACCTCTGCAGTGAATGTGCTGCACTTACTTCCCACTTGGCACATACTTTCCACTTCTCCACTGCTGAAGTTAAGGAGAAATGTTTGGCAGAGTAGTGCTTATTTAGTTCTCCTGTAAGACAGTTTTTTTCTAACATTCCCAACAGTCAGTCTTTGGCGATATGTCACCATCAGTCCCTCCTTAATGACTTGCATTCTTACAAACAAAATGTGTAGAGAGACTTCCGTCATCAATATCTTCATTCTGTCTGGGGCCTGTTCACTGCACTGAAAACTGTCTTTCATACTTTGCCTTCTACACTTTATATGCCTGTAATTACTAGAGAACATTTTTATATGCCTGTAATGTATTTTTCATTCTAGACTGTCCAAAATTTGTATTTCCTGTAATGTATACCATTTATTTTGTAATGTTTCTCAAATTGTACTCTATTGTATTGTAAGTTGGAGGTTTTCTCCTTGGGTCTCCACTGAAAACAGGCCACTGGCCCAGTTGTACTAACCAGTTAACAAATGACAAATAAATAAATTATATTAAGGTTGGCTACATTAAGTTGATAAGCGTAATGATACATTTTTTCCAAAAGTAAAGCTTTTTAAGAATTTTCGGGGAAATCTTCAGCACTGCCCTCAGCATGTTACCCCTTTCTTAGCTTCAGGAAGGGTCGTCCACACTTTGAATCCTAGCAAGTAGGAAAGATAAAAAAAAGCTGGTGTGGATACAGCAGTATGATAAAGCAATGACAGTGCATGAGGTGTTTAGCAGGGAATCCCTCGGTCTGCGGATTTTCACAATCCTGTGAAGACATGCATAGAGCAAAGTCATTCTCTCACTCTCCTCTTGTAAAGGCAGCAGCATTAAAGGGATGTATAACAGAGAGAGTACATGCAGCCATTGCAAGTCCCTACTGATGGCATTCCCAGCACAGTTGTCATCCAGATCCTCCCTGCTACACAACATGGCTCATTGGAGTAGAGTGGGCACTCATCCTTTCTCCAACATGGTTTTCATATTTGCTGAAGCATGTTTAGATTCCCGGTTCTAGTGTTAGCAAGACTGGGATTTGAGGTGACATGAGGGATTTTAGACTACTGGATCCCTAATGGACCGAAAGGCCAGGCACAGGTTGCCCATAAGGAGTCCTGTTCAGTGGATTGAAGCCGAGTCTGTAGGACATTGAATAAAGGAAAAAGTCTATAGCTGTTGTCTTTTAAGCCTATAATCGTTTTAGTCCAGAACCTTTGGAGCCATTCCAGTTGCTTGAGATACCTTGAAAGATTCATTCCAAAGGGGCATTCTTTTCAATAATAGGTTTGATCGATGCAGAATGTAGAAGAGTAAGAATTTTCTTGGATCTTGGTAGAATACCTTTTGTAATCAGCTGTGTCAAGTTAAAAAGATTTCTAACCACCAAGGGCACAGGAATGTCCATGTGCCAAAATCTGTTACCACGCTTTCATTTTGAAGCCAAATGTCTGTACTAGAAGATGGGTGAAGGGATTGGTCACCAAAGGCTGTGCAGATATTGCACTTTTAACATTTAGCTTTAATACACTTTTTGAACATAGATTAAATTCCATTTAGAGCTTCTACTTATCAGAGGGGGACTTGAGGATGATGCCAAGTTTGCATTCATCTGTAAACTTAGCTTGCCAGAGATTCCCATTTGTAATTTGGAGGTCTGTGAAGCAGATGCCGAACAGTAGGGATTCCAGCATGGAACCCTGAAGAATACCGCTTATCGCCTTCATCTCCACTTAGGATGCACCTGCCATCCTCACCACATGGGTTCTATCCCTTAACCAATTCGCTATCCACCTAACTAAGCAGGGGTCAGTTTGATGCTCATTCATTATGTTAGCATGCAATTTGGTGTCAAAAGCTTTAGCTAGGTTGAGGTATGCTGCATGTATGGTGTGTCCATGGCTTGTTTTGCTGTATCAAAATTGACCATATTCATTACACAGGCTGTATCCTTAATAAAGACACTGCTGTAGATCAACACTTTTCACATTTTTTTATATTAATTAGGCCAGTTATGATATGTTTTGTGGCTTTGCTGATGACTAGTTAGGCTAATGCGTCTGTAGATGTTAATCATTCTCACTGCTGGAGTAGCTTTTGGCTATATAGGTTGTGTCCTGCCTAGGATGCAACTGACCCTGACAAAACTCTGGCTCCCTCCTACACTTACACTCTGACTGCTGATTGGCCAGTGCAGTATAGAGATGTCAAACTCCTGTCATACTACAAGAAAGTGCTGAAAAGGGTGATTGATAAATACACAGAGTAGCAGAAATTAATATGGGAGATGAACAGTTCTGATCCAGATCAGGATACATCATAGCTAACCCAATCTTTGAGTGAGACAGATACTGGAGAAGAAACTAGAGATGAGGAAAGTGTTCAACTAGACATTCTGGACTTGGAGAAAGTGTATGAAAAGTTCCCAGAAAGCTGATTTAAGTAGTCCTACAGTGATTCAAAGTCCTATAAACACTGGGGTAATTGGTGCATGCTACATACAAGGAGACAATGAGACAAGTGCAAACATTGTTCGGACACTTGGAGAGGTTCCAAGTGAAATTGGGGATTCATCAGGATTCAGCTTTGAGTTCACTGTTCATACTTTGTAAGAGACTGCATTAACAAACAGATTGGAGGGTACAGTTTAAAAAACTGCTGTATGTAGACAATGTGGTATTACAAACAGGATCTGAACAAGAAATTCAGCAAATGATATGAGAATGGAATAAAAAAAACACTGCACACTGGTGAAACTGAGTACAAGAGTTGTCACTGCAGCAGATGAGGAATCAGAAGAAGCTGAAAATTGAGATAGAAGGGGATGTAGCATACCTCTTAGCACAAGAAATCTGGACAAAGCCAAAATAATGGGGCCTCTCTTGTTTGGGATATACTTTTCTGAGGTGCAGGCCAAAACCAGTGGGCTATGGCTGACCAAGTTTTGCAGATGACTGCAAGCTGGGTGCTGTCATCAATTCCCCTAGTGATGTGGACATCCTTCAAGAGAGTCTTACCTAAACAAATGACTGGTGCCAGAAGCATGGCCTCAAACTGAATGGCAAAAATTACATCACCCCCCCCCCCCCTTTGGGGATAGTGATGTCCCCACAAATTATCGCATTAATAACAATGTCCTAAACATACAATCAGTCGTGTGGGACTTGGGCACCCAGGTTGATAGCAAACTGAGTTAT
Organism: Protopterus annectens; assembly: GCF_019279795.1. Lineage (NCBI taxonomy): Eukaryota > Metazoa > Chordata > Ceratodontiformes > Protopteridae > Protopterus > Protopterus annectens. Next base: position 906,441,865 of record NC_056733.1, read on the forward strand.
GACCACCATATTGCCTCTGTTGTACGGAACGTTTTCTACATAACCCACCTTGTTAGTAACAGCATCTCATCCAAGAACAAGGAGGTCATATATCATGGTATTCTTCCCTTATAAGACCCATTATTGAGTCCAGTGCCCCTTTCTACAGGTACCTCACAAAGCACATGCAGCAGCTGGAGAAACCACAGAGGTTCCTCACCAGGAGAATCTAGGGCCTCAAACATCTACCCTACACAGATAGGCTAAAGGCCCTGTCCCTCTACTCGGCCTCATACAGACTCCTCGTAGGTGACCTCTGTCTGGCATCCAAAGCAGTCTCAGACCCTGCCTTGATAGGACTGCTGCATTTCCGCAAGTCAAGCTCCACTCGAATAACCTGCGCTCGCGACCTCAACCTGGTCTGTTACATCAGTAGGACTTGTTGACGGGAGAGATGTGTCCCAGAGACTTCCCTTCTGTAGAATAGACATTCCCTCTCCACTTCAGAGTACCTCATTAACCCTTTTTAAGTACAACCTGGAAAAGTGGATGTGGAACAGAAAATACACCCCTGGAATTCCACCTGTGTCCCTGCTGGACAGGGGCATCGAGTGTTGAATTGTTAGTACGTGGGCTAAATTTTTGGCACTTGGAAAGTTGATAGAATAATATCATTTGTGTTGGCATACATTTTTCAGAAGGCTATGAAATATGAAACAAATGTGATACTTAAATGTGTCATTATTTAGTGACTTCAATTATTGGTGAGCTGCCAGAAAACCACAAATGTTATGAAGAACAGACCAAAAATATGAGGAAAAATCTTGGCATTCTGTGAAAAACAGGACAGTTGAGAGGTACGGGATGTAGTGGAACAGGTTAACAGGTAACTTGGCTGGTGTGGTTGAGGAGAGAAGTCGTCTGAATGAGGACATCAAAGCTAGAATCAGAGGAGTAGCAGTCACCTGGCAAAATGTGTCAGGGGTAGTGTGTGACAGAAGAATGCCACAGAAGCTGAAAATTAGTGTACAGAACAGTGCTTTGACCAGTACTGTTGTATGGTACTGAAAACTTGGCAGTGAAGGCAGAACAGTTGAAGCTCAAGGTGCCTGAGATGAAATGCTTGAGATGGGTGGTAGGATGTACACTGTGGGACAGATGAAAAAATGAGCATATCGCAGCAGAAGCTCAAGTAGCAACAATGGCAAAGAAGGTCAAAGAGAACATATAGTTGTTTGGGCAGGAAAATGAAAGACACTCCGTGGTAGTTTGAGCAGGAAAATGAAAGTCAGGTGCAGATGATATTGGACAGGCATTTAGAATGCAAGAGGAAATGAGGGCATCCAGAAAAGAGATGGATGGATTGAGTGAGAAAAGGCCTGCGTCAGGTGTGATTATCATAGGAGGTGGGAGAGTTGCATTGATTCAAGAGAAATGGACAGTTGATGCAACACCCTGATCCCGTGTAGGAAATGTTGTTTGATAATAGCAAAAAGGTACACATGTCAAATCCATATGTATTGGGGGAAACTAGCATTCATGTTCTTAAGGATAAAGGTCAATTTGAGGACTGCAAAAAAGTTCTGAAAACTTACTGCCCAGTCTCTTTTACCATGCCACAGCTTTGGGGATGCTTTTACCTCCATGTTATGATTAAACCTGCTAGCAGGCAAATCTAATATAGAGGCCTCTCACTTATTGGTCCTGGGGTAGGTATATTTTCCCAGCCATCATAATTCAGTATTTTTTTTTTTTTTTGTAAAACCGCTTTTGGCCACATCCTTACTGCTTGCAGACAAAGGAGGGGGAAAAAGCTTTAGGTTCATACTTCATTACCAAACCCATAGTAGTTTAAAGGAGGCCAGGGGAGGGCTTCTCTCTACACCTTTTGTGCATAAGTCAGAGTATTACTACAGCGGTACACATTTGAATAAAATGTTAAGGATTGACCTCTCTCTCAGTGAAAGTCCACTCTTCTTGTGGTCTATTCAAGCTCTGCAGATGTTAAGTTTTCCCTCTGCTAGCAGGAAATGAAACCCCCAGCTGTCCTGAGCTTTGGTGGAGAATGTAGAGATTTGAGGATGGTGTACCCTTGCCTCTCCTACCCTTTTGAGGTTGTATTTTTGGGTTGTTTCCACTGCCATGTCTTTTCATGATCAGCTGGAGCCCACAGTTAGACATCCTAATCCCAAGCAGCAGTTCCTTGAGCCACGTGGGTGTGGATTGATGGTACTTGGAACAGGGGACTGCCCCTCTTGGTGGCTTCCCAAGCCCAGTTGGATTGTCAAGTCTCGTGTCTTGAGTCCTAAACATCAAGCGTCTATTTATGCTGGAGTGCACAGTTAGGCAGTTTATTGCAAAGCTCTAACCATGTCCATAGCTGATCTTTCATAAGCATATGCCAACTTTACCTGGCACACAACCAGTTTATCACTTCTTGTCCTTTGATAACAGTGCCAGTTAGTCGCACACTAACAAGCTTATCTTAGCAGGTACCAAACAGTTTGGTTCTCTTACATTTGATGTTCTCTGAGTGTCAAAATCCCAAGACATTCTCATTCTCTCTGAGTTGGACAATAAAAAGGAGTCTTCCTGTCTGTGTACTTAACCAGATTATCCCTCTTTCTGGATAGGTCCTTGGAGATAAGGAACAATAGGACTGGTCTATAACTCTTTGTGTCGCCTTAGAAGTGCCTGGCAGAGTTTGTCAGGATGGAGTATTTGTGATCTTAGATGATGCATTTCCCAAGGATAGGATATCCCTAACGATGAACCCTTATTTCATTCAGTAGGTGGTTTTAGTTATCCCTGAATCAGTGCATTTATTTCCTAATTTTCTTTGCTGGTAAGAAACTGGGCGGAATCAAGCCCCTCGCATCCTGGTTAAGCACAGGCAGTTTAGATGTTGCCTGAGGTTGTAACATTCCCTCTTCTTTGCACCAGAGAGTTCATGTGTCTGAACAAGTGGGTAAGCATTCTTTGCAATGTGGTTTTGATGCTGTGCAGGCCTCCTCGAGGGTGGCTGCCACTAGTTCTGTTCTTCGCAGGCATGCCTGGTTGAGGGATCAGAATTTAGCAGAGCATGTTAAGACTAGGATTTTGGATGCTCCTTTACAGTCTGATGTGTTATTTGGTTCGCCTGTGGAAGCAGTTTTGAAGAAAATGGAGGACAAAGCTAAGTCTATGCAAACTGTTAAAGATTTTTTGCAGGTGCAGCCACCGAAGTTTAGTAGAAATTGGCCTACTAAGGGATGGACATATCCTGCTTATGATTCCCAGTCTAGGGGTAGGTCTAGACGTGGTAGGGGCAGAGCTCAAGGTTCTTTTAGGCCTAGAACAGGGGGGTTCACCTGCTCAGACTTCTGGTGAGGGCAGGGGTCAGTCCTTTCGTAAACAGACCCAATGACCTGCCTTTTCAGCTGCCAGTAGATTCTCGTCTGGCAGCTCCTTTGGGAGGAAGACTGTCTCTTTTCAAAGAAAATTGGGATTTAATCACTCAAGACAGATGGGTGTTGGATATCATTCACCACGGTTACAGGTTTTATTTCCATACATTGCCCCCTTTCAAAGGCATGCCAGACGTTCCCCCTCCACAAAGGAAGGAGGCTCACAAGCAAATTTCTTTGTTACTCCAAATAGGGGCCATTCAGCCAGTCCCTGTATCAGAAAAGGGCCTAGGATTTTATTCTCGCCTGTTCCTAGTTCCAAAGAAGGGGAACACGTGGAGACCAATTTTGGATTTGTCTATCCTCAACACTTATCTGGACATTCCCAAGTTCAAGATGTTGACGTTACAACAGCTTTTACCTCTGCTGGGCAAAGATCATTGGATGGTAACTTTAGATCTCAAGGAAGCTTACCTTCATGTGCCTATAAGACTAAGTTGCAGGAAGTATCTGCGTTTTCGAGCTGGAAATTCTCATTATCAGTTCTCTGCATTGCCCTTTGGCTTATCTACTGCCCAGAGTATTCACAAAGGTTCTGGCTCCAGTGATAGCTTACTTCAGGCTGAAAGGAATTCAAATCTATCCTTACTTGGACGGCTGCCTGATTCTGGCTCAAGAAAAGGAAGACCTTCTACAGCATCTGGAATATGTCATAGCAGTGCTAAGATGCCTCGGGTATTCTGTGAACGAAATAAAGTCCAGTCTAGTACCCTCTCAAGACATGTGCTTTCTGGGTGTGAGACTGAATACAGCAGCCCAGATGGCCTTTTTAACCCCGGACAAACAAAAGAATCTTTCCAGTTACTTCCATCAACTATCTCTTCAGTCCGGGCTGACTGCAAGGACAGTCCTTCAAGCCTTAGGGTTCATGGCATCTTGTATTCTGGTGCTTCCCAATGCCAAACTGCATATGAGGAAGCTACAATGGTATCTCAAATATGTATGGACACAGCACTGCCAGGATTTGGACACTGTCATTCAAATAATACCTTGCATTCAAAAGGAATTGTTGTGGTGGGCTCAGGAATGTCACCTAAACAAGGGACTCTCTGTGACCCGGCCAGAGGCGAGTCAGATTCTAACGACAGATGCCTCAGACATTGCTTGGGGAGCTCATCTAAATGGAAAGTGGATACAAGACAAGTGGCCTGCCAGACTACAGCATCTACATATCAACATGAAGGAGATGTTAGCAGTCCAGTTTGCATTAATGGCTTTCAAGGAGTTACTTCTTCCAGGGCAGGTGTTGATTCTAACAGACAACACAACTGTCATGTGGTACATCAACAAACAAGGGGGAACACATTCTTACCCATTGTGCAGGCAAGCAATGATTTTATGGGAGACTGCGCTCAGCTTGCAACTAACTCTTCAGGCAAGGTTTCTGCCGGGAGCACAGAACTCCTTAGCAGATGTGTTAAGCAGACAAATCATGGATCCCCACGAGTGGAAACTGGATCTTCATGTATTTCAAACGTTGACAGTGTCCTGGGAACTCCAGACATAGATCTGTTCGCTTCTCCACTAAACCACCAGCTGCCAAAGTTTTGCACAAAGAGGTTTCATCACACAGCTTGGAAAGTGGATGCTCTTTCTTTCAGTTGGAAAAATCTTCATGTGTATGCTTTCCACCTCTGCCTCTTCTTCCAAAGGTGCTTCTAAAGATCAGACAAGACAAGCCAAGGATGATTTTAATAGCTCCAGATTGGCCTCGGCAGCACTGGTACCCATTACTGAGGAGTCTGGTAAAGAAGCCTCCATGGCCTTTACCCTTGATTCCACACCTGTTGTCTCAGAGAGACGGTCACCTGCTCAATGTCAAGCTACACTCTCTTCATCTAACAGCCTGGCATATTCTGTTTTGAAAGACAGCAGGTCTCAACTTCCTCAACAAGTTTTAAATGTGATTATGGAAGCCAGGAGACCTAGTACAAGGAAAGTGTACGCAGAAAAATGGAAGAGATTTTTATTTTGGAGTGCAGCAAACAATTTGGAGATTTCGAGCCAAATCTGAGTGTGGCTCTTCAATATCTTACTGAGTTATTGGACAAAGGTTTGTCTTTCTCTTCCATTAAGATTCATGCTGCAGCAATTTCAGCTCACTATGATTGTGACCCACCATTGTTTTCGCATCCTTTGTTCAAGCAATTTCTTAGAGGGGCAAAGAATATAAGACCCCATAGAGCTCCTACTCCTGCTTGGGATCTCAATTTTGTGTTGGAGAAACTTACTCTACAACCTTTTGAGCCTCGCTACTGCTGACTTGAAATACTTGTCATGGAAGACTGCTTTTTTGTTGGCCATTACTTCTGCAAGAAGGGTTTCTGAGTTACAGGCCCTTATGGCAGTGGAGCCTTTTTTGATTTTTCATAAGGATAGGGTATCTTTACGTACTAATCCTTCCTTTATGCCTAAGGTGGTTTCTAGTGTGGCTTTAAACCAAACTATTCATTTGCCTACTTTTTATGCAGATCCCCAAAATAAAGGAGAAAAGATTTTGCACACTTTAGATGTACACAGGCAATTGCGTTATTATTTGAGCAGGACTAAGGATTTTAGGCAGTCTCAGCAGTTGTTTGTTTCTTTTGCTTTGAGTTCTCAGGGCAAGCCTGTGTCAAAACAAACTATTTCTAGATGGATTGGGTGTTGCATTACATTTTGTTATTCCCATCATGGCAAGGAGATTCCAGCTGGGATTAGGCCTCATTCCACTAGGGCTACTGCCACTTCAACAGCATTTCTGAGGGGTGGCAACTAAGGATATTTTGGAGGCAGCTACTTGGAGTTCAGTGCATACTTTCTCTAAGCATTACCACCTTCCTCTCTACTCTAAATCTAGGGCTGGTTTTGCCACAGCTATTTTGCAAGGCATGTTGACAGCTCCTGCTTCCTTATGATTTGCCAGCCTCCCTTACCTCTGCTTTGGGATTCTACCCAATGGTTAGGACTGCAGCAATGTGGAATGAAGAACATAGTACAGTTTTGTACCTACCATAAATGTAGATGTTCGAGGATCCACATTGCTGCAGTCCAATTTACCCTCCCTCCTTCCCCTCTGTGTTTAGGGGTGGTGGTGTGGGTTAGGCTATATTCTTGTGCATTTGTATATATTGTATATATGTTTGGTGCAGGGTTTTTGTTGGTGTTTTGGTTTGGGCCTTGTCTTTTTAGGGTCTTCTGACATCTGGGGCAAGAAAAGACTGAGGATATGACGTCGGTCATGCGCATTAGTACCCTGACGTCCTGACGTCAGTCTAATGCGCCTTGACCGACGTCAGCCATATACTTTGGTATTCGGGCCGACTGGACAGCGGACTACCCAATGGTTAGGACTGCAGCAATGTGGATCCTCGAACATCTACATTTATGGTAGGTACAAAACTGTACTTTATCTTTAGTGTCTAGGGCAATTTTTCTTTCGAAACTGACCTTTGATGATTTTATGAGGGATCGAAGTTTCTTGCTAATACTGTTCAGAAACGCCTTCCCTTTTTGGGATTTTGCTCTCTCATGTAGTAGCTTCCTCCTTCTGTTGTATAGCTTATTTATGGCCGGGGTCCACCAGACCGGTCTCCTGTTTTTGGAAGAGTGAGTCTTGGTTTTATTTGGGATAGCACGATCCATGCATTCTTACAGGTGCTCATAGAATGCATTTGTAAAGGATTCTGCGGGATTGGGCTGTATTATCCTCTGGCCCAGGGGCTTTGAAGGATTCCACCTCAGTCTTGAGAAGTGCAAAGTTGGCTTTTGAGAAATTCTTTACAGTGATTTCCTTGGCTGGGGGTGGGGACGGGATATGGATGTCCAGGGAAATTTGTTTATGGTCTGATCTTACCAATGAGGGGTTTACCTCTGGTGTGGAACAGAGTCCCCATGTTGGTGATGACCAGGTCCAATATGTTCCCTCTTGTGGGAGTGGTGACCAGTTGTTCCATTGAGTTAGTTTATAAATTCAAGGAACCGTTGGGCGAGGGTGTTTGGGCTTGAGTAGTTTTCCCAGTCAATGTTTGGGTAGTTGAAGTCACCCAATAACATAGTGTTTGGAGAGACCTTCATATTCTCCAGTGTTCTCAGGAATGCCAAGTGGGGTTCCTGTAATAGGGAGGGTGTTCTGTAGCAGGCTACAAACTGAAAGGCAGTTTTGCCCGCTGTTAGTTGCACATGGATGGTTTCCGATGCTTTGTGCAGTGCCACTAACCTGGAGGTGTAGGTATCTTTGATGAATATAGATACTCCTCCTCCTTTTGTGCTTCGGTCCGAGTTTTGGGGCCGAAACGCATGGTATGAGTTATAACCTGGTATTGCTGGGGTGCTCTCAGGAGCCTTGAACCAGGTTTCTGTTACTGCACAGACATCGATTTTCTCCATACTGAGGAGAGCCTCGAGTGCATGCATCTTGAGGTTTAGACTTCTGGCATTGCGTAGCATTACCTTTAGTTTTTTATCCTTGGGTTGTCTATGGAGGTGGGTTTGTCCTTTGAGTCTTGCCTAAAAAAGGCACTATGGGGGTGGCAAGAGCCTTGGCCAGTATACGAAAGCCTAAGGGTAACAGGTGCAAGCCATCCCTAGCGAAGCAACGTGGCTTGTCGAGCATGTCATCCCAGGCTGACAGACACTGGATCCCCTTTGAATGACACCAATACTTTAGTCAATTGTTGAAACTGATCATTTTGTCTTTATACTGTGGCATCATTCTTGGTGAGGGTAAGATGGTACTCAAGGTCAGGGTCATACCAGCCTGGGCTACATGGTCAGAGAGCTCCTCTGTCTCTTTTCATGTAGTCCAGGGAGGTACGTCTCAGGTCATTCACACCAGCACGGACAATGACGGAGTCATACTTGTACTTGCTTTGGAATGACCTGAGTGCTTGCATTATGTGGCGGATCCTGGCACCCGACAGGCAGCTTACAGTGACCTTCTCCAGTCTGGTGAGCGGGACGTCAGTGTGCCTGACAATAGAGTCCCCTATAACAAGTGTATTTGGTCTGTTGTTTGGCCTTAAGGGATGTGACTGAGGCACACTGATTTTGTGAGATATGTGATTTGTGGGTATTGTTGAGGGGTGGCTGTTGCTTGGATATCTGCTTAGGAGGTCTTTGCTGTTTAGGCAGATTTTTATTTGGAGTCTCCGAGTATGTTTTTGTGTGTTTGTGTTGGGTATGCAGATGCAATAGGTCTGTGTGAGACTGGATTTGTGGTGTGGGTGGTTACCTTTTCCTCCTGACAGTGCCAGTCTTGGGTTGAGAGAGCTCTGCCTCTAGTTTGGCTGTGTAACTGCATCTCTCACATGTATTACAGTTTGTTGGAAGGAGGAGAGGGTTGTCTGTGTACATAAGGCAATTGTAACATTGCCTCAAAATTCCCAGATTCACCAGCTGGACTGGAGAGTAACCTTGAAACTGACCCTTGGACATACCAGATTAGTATAGGGAACTGTTTTTTTACTGATCAGATTAGGGAAGGGAACTGATTTTTTACTTGATCAGGAAGGACCAATTGGGAGCCTAATACTTATGAGAAGTCAAGGAGGGTGTAGTGCTTAAGTTAGTGTTTCCTTATAACAGCTGAGCAAGTGCAGAGGCTTTCAAAAGTGAAAAGAGTGATTACTTTGAGAGTTTGAACAGTTCTAAGGGAAAATGTGAAGAGCAGACTTTGTGGAGCCTGGAATAGTTTAAACCTGTTTAGGCGGCGCTGCCCGACACTGCTCAGTGCGCAAAACCGCGCAAAAAGGGAGTTGTAGAGTTTTAAGAGAGAGAGATCAAGGAGTTTAGAATTGACCTAAAATGGCCAATAAAACTACAGCTTGTAGGTAGTAACCACTCCTCCAGGGACAGGCAGGCTGTTCAGTGTTAACCACTCCCACTGGTGAACACAGACTTCCCTTTAGCCCAAGCAAGCACTGGCCTTCTAGAAACTTCCAAACAGTTCAGAACAGCAAATCTGTAACTGAACTTTCTTAACTTTCAGAAAGTGGGGGGGAAAAAGCAAGATTTTTTTTTTCTTTTTGTTGTAGTTTAAAGGTAGCAGAGATGTACAAGCAGCAAAATAATCACAACAGTGCAATAAATGACCCCACACTTGAGTGCTAGGCCAAAATCAGGTAAAATGCAGTTTTTAGAGAAAAAAACAATTTTAAATTAAGTGCAACACAGGAAATGCAGTAAACAGGCTCTAGATGTATTCCAAGTACTGTTACTGTTACAGATATAAACTTTAGCAAGCCGGAAAATGCCAAAAAGGCGGCAAAGCAGTAAAACTTAACAAAAAATCAGAAGAAAATACTTAAAATCACAAAAGTGGCTCCTTTTCTTCTCTCAGCGTTTTCTCCCCTTTGTAGGTGCTTCAGCAACAACTAGCAAGCCTGAAAAGATGCCAAAACCACGAGGCAGCCTGGTTTTAAGAGAGACAGATGAAGAAGTTTAGAATTGACCCAAAATGGCCAATAAAACTACAGCTTCTAGGTAGTAACCACTCCTCCAGGGACAGGCAGGCTGTTCAGTGTTAACCACTCCCACTGGTGAACACAGAGACTTCCATTTAGCCCAAGCAAGCACTGGCCTTCTAGAAACTTCCAAACAGTTCAGAACAGCAAATCTGTAACTGAAAGTGGGAAAAAAGCAAGATTTTTTTTTTCCTTTTGTTGTAGTTTAAAGGTAGCAGAGATACACAAGCAGCAAAATAATCTCAACAGTGAAGTAAATGACCCCACACTTGAGTGCTAGGCCAGAATCAGGTAAAATGCAGTTTTTAGAGAAAAAAATGATTTTAAATTAAGTGTAACACAGGAAATGCAGTAAACAGGCTCTAGATGTGTTCCAAGTTCTGTTACTGTTACAGATATAAACTTTAGCAAGCCAGAAAATGCCAAAAAGGTGGCAAAGCAGTAAAACTTAACAAAAAATCAGAAGAAAATACTTAAAATCACAAAAGTGGCTCCTTTTCTTCTCTCAGCGTTTTCTCCCTTGGCAGGTGCTTCAGCAACAACTAGCAAGCCTGAAAAGACGCCAAAACCACAAGGCAGCTGGGTTTCTCAAAGAATTCAAATCAGTCACCAAAGAATACCTGAAAAGTCGCTGGTCATGCCACTGTACTCAACCACCATAATCATCGATCTGCCTTTCTTAGGATAGTGTCTGCCTTCAGTTCTTTTGTTTATTTGTTTCTACACCTAACTTATGTTAAATGGCAACTTGACTCATTAATTTTTATGATTTGATTGTTGCAATTAAATATGTTCTTATTTTTTTTAATTTCTAAATTATTACTTTTATTATAAATCTGCGGAGCTTTTCTCCCCGGGCCTCCGCTGAAAAAGGGCCCAGTCAACAAATGTAAAATAAAATAAGTCCTTCATCAGATCCTGCCATTTCCATGTCCACAGATAAGCCATTCAAGCTGCTTTCCTTTTCTAAGCTTCTGCCTTCTGACTAGGACAGCCATGGTATGGGGAAGAAATGTATTCTTTTGCTATTTTGGCCTTTAGGGACATTAATTATCAGACCCAAATGACAAGATATATTTTGGCTCTTCTCTCTTCGAGGGTGGAGAAGTTGACTGACATGCCTGATTTGGACAGTAAGACTCCAGCTGTTTCTCTTCTTAGTTCTGCCTCTCAGGTAGCTAACCATTCCATTAAATGCAGCTGATGCCTCCTCTGTGGATACTGCGTCTGGTTTTGTCATGAGGAGATATTCTTGGCCGACTCCCCCTTAGACAACCAGAATCTTTTTGGCACTGCTACTGCAGATTTGTTTAAAGCCTTGCAGGATAAGGGCAAGGTTATGCAGGACTGTACATTCTTGTTTTTCTTGTACCCAGCTTCCAGAGGAGCTGTCCTTCAAAATATTCCTTTGGCCATAGGCAACTTGCTTCGATAAAGAGGGTTTTGTAATGGCTTTTCCCAGATAAAACCCATTCTGGGTTCTAGAGGCCAAAAAATCTTCCTCTCCTGACAAATTTGTCTCCGTCCGGCATTCAGCCTCACTTCCTCCATGGCCAGATCCCTCTGTCCCTCAGGTAAACCCTTTCATTCCCTGTATGGCAACAGGTAACCACAGACCTTTGGGTTCTCTCCATTATTCAGTAGTGTTATTTCATGGCTTGGACGTCCCTTCATCCATTTTCTAGCCTTCCTCAGCATCATCCTTGCCAGTTTTCTCACTTCCCTCTAGTCCTGGAAGATATGGTGGAACAGGGAACCATCTAACCTGTTGACTTGTTTCAGCAGGGAGCAGGGTTTTATTCCGGAATATTCATAGTTCCCAGGAAGGAGTCGTCATGAAGGCCCGTTCTAGACCTGACCTATCTCGGCACCTTTCTCAAGGTTCCCTTCCTTCAGAATGTTGTCTCTTCATGCCCTCTTACCTCTGTTACTTCCTAAAGCCTTTCTGCTCTCCCTGGATTTGAAGGATGCTTGCCTCCATATTCCTTTTCAACCTGTCTTCAGGAAGGTTTATTATTTCTTTGTTTATTTCCTGTCATAAGTGTTTTGCTTTGTCTGTTGGTTTTTGCTCCAAGGGTATGTACCAAGTGTTTGCGTGGCCCCTGTGGTAGCCTTCTGTAGATTTCAGGGAATCCAAATATACCCTGATTTGGATGACGACCTTGTTCAAGCACCCTCTCAGCAACTTCTACTTCAAAATTTACACTTCACTATGCTTCTGTTGTGCAGTGTGGTAGTCACCCTCAATCTCAAAGTCTGCGTTGAGCCATGTCAGGACCAAGTATTTTTGGGTTGCAGGATTCAGACTATCCCAATGTTGGCTTGCCTTCTGTCTCCCCAAATCCCCTTTTCAACTATTTCCAGTCTTCTCTTCTCTTCCAGTTCTTCCTGCAAAGGAATTTCTCCAAGTCCTGGGATGCATGGATCCAGTATTCATGTGTTTCCTTTTGCCAAACTCCAAATGAGGAAACGTCAGTGGTATACTCGAGCTGTATACTGATGCTTCCAATCAACAACTTGAAGGTTCAGTGTCTTTGGTCCTGTTAACAGATGTCAGACTACATCAGTATCAGAGAGATGATTGCTCTAATCTTAGCTGCTCAGGACTTTCACTTCCTTTGGGTTCCGGGTCTTCTAAAGGTTTTTACACACACAATGAGTTGTGGTATGTCATCAAGCAGTGGGGCAGAAAATCTTACCTTCTTTGCAGGCTAGATCTCCAGGCTTGATATTTTGCAGTACACCATCACCTGATTCTTCAGGCAGTTTACATTCCTTTCAGAGCAAAATCTAGTGACAGACACACTGAGCAGGTCCAGAGCACAGCCTCACAATTAGATGTTTACAGAGAGGTGTTCCCGGACATAGTACATCACTGGGATACTCCTCAATTAGATCTCTCTGCCTTCCCTATTCTGGTGCAGTGTATAATAACATTGGGATGTGTACTGTGTGTGTACACCTCCTATGCAAGAGTGTCCAGAAAAAAAAATTCAGAGAGGCAGTAAGGACATCATAGCTACAAAACCACTGAGAGAGAGACCACTTATAGATTATTTGCTGCATATCTGGGGCTGGTGAGCTCAGTCACTCATGCATAGAGACATTACTTAAGGTACCTTGGGGGTATACTTGCCACAATTACATGAGCTTAAGGTCAAGAAAATAACTGACCAGTAAGAAGAAGCTGGGAAGGAGTACCAGAGTGCGGATCAACCACTGAGTACTGTAAAAGACTTACTGAGATGGTGAGTACTCATACATTTGTTTTCTGTAGGCAATATACATAGCACTACACAGTGTAAATTTGGCATTAATATGATTGCAGACATATTCTAAGTTTGTTTAATAGAATGTTTAATTACCAATATTTATGAACATGTCCTTTTTCATTTATCACAATAGTTGTCAGAATACAGGTTTTGTGGTATATTGCCATGTGTGTGTACCTTAATCCTTCAAAGGATTTAGACAAAAGGGTTAGACACTGAAGGGAAGAATATGATGCCTTCCCTACATTATCCATTTATCAGAAAGTTTACCTCTTTGTATGTTTGTCAGGTGGATTGCAGAAGAACATGTGCAGTTGCATTTTCCACCTTTTGTACACCCTTTCTTTTTTCCCACCATTTATGTGTATGGGGGGTAAGGAAGGGGATTCCTGGTGTATTTGCCACATATGCTGTACATTTTTTCCTTTGTACAACCTCTTGGGTCCTTACCCCTGGAGAAGGTGCGGTTATGACTGAAAACCCTTAAGATTTTATTTTAGCTACAGTATGACTCAAGTTCATGGTAATTCAGAGTTGTCATGTGTAACTATTTATTTATTTTACATTTGTTTACCGGGATAGTCCGACTGGATACATGTCAATTTTCAGCAGAGGCCCGGGGAGAAAAGCTCCACAAAGGCAAACTTACATAGATTACACATAAGTTAGCAAACAATTATAAAAATAAAGTGATTATATCCAATGGGTTATTAGTGATTCCCTAGTAGGGACTCAAAATTGTCATAGACAGAGAATTAAAAGCAAGAGACATCAGATTGGAAGCGCAGCTTGGTGATGTAGTTACAAGTTATGATAATTGCAGAATATGCTTTTAGTTTATAACTTAATCAGGGTTGATACATGGGCATGGCCAATTCACTTTGAGATACTGTTTGAGGTTTTTTTTTTTGAAGAGACTTTTGAAGGATTGTAGGGTTATATAGTCTGGCAACAAATTCCAGGTTTTGCCAATTAAGTTGGCAAACAGGGATTCACCAGCAGAGTTATTAGCTTTGTGGGTTTGGACCAGTAGTTTATCGGCTGACCATAGGGATCTTAGATTGCTATATGGCTTAATAATATTTTTAAGTGAGGGGGTATCCTCAGGGTGGTACAAAATTTTGTGCGCTATTAAGAGTTGATTGAATTGAATTAAGCTGGGCAGTTCTAGCCACTCTAGTTGTTTAAGGTTCTGGCAGTGGTGGGTTCTATAGGTGGAGCCAGTGGCGAATCTGGCAATATGATTGTAGCTATGGGACAGCTTACCTAGTTCGTATTTGTTGAGGTTTGAGAGTACAGGCGAGGCATATAAAAGAGTAGAGAGTATGTGTGATCGGGCGATTACAGTCCTAGCCAGTGGGGTTAAAAATGTCTTGTTTCTATACAGTGATCCAAGCTTCTTATTGATGGTCTGTATGGTTTTGTTGATCTGTAGGTCAAATTTGAGATTGTCTGTGATAACCCCTAGCAGTTTGGTGTGATTATCTGGGGAAATAGTGGTACCATTGTTAGATGTGACAGAGAATGAAAGTGTGGTGGGTCTACTAGTGGGAGAGAAGAGTAGAAGTTTAGTTTTATTGGGGTTCAGAAGTGGGCTTTGATTGGTGAGTCAGTTCTCGATAGTGTTAAATGTATTTTGGGTTAAGATTTGCAAGTCTGATGGGGAGGTGGCTGAGCAGATGAGAGTGGAATCATCTGCGTTTTGGATGCAGTTGGCTTTAGGGATAGCAGTTTGGAGGTTGTTGATAAAAATAGAGAAGAGTAGTGGACCTAGTATGGACCCTTGAGGGACACCAAGTGTGAGAGGCAACCGGCTGGAGAGTTTGCCCTGCCATAGTACTGCCTGCTGTCTACCAGTTAGGTAGGACTGGAACCACTGGATAGCAGGCTTGTTGAGGGAAATAGATTTTAGTGAAAGAATGAGAAGTTCATGGTTGACCATGTCACAGGCTTTTGATGGGTCAAGAAAGAGGGCAGAGGTTAACCTATTGCCATTCCTGTTTTGGTTTATGGCAGTAGTAAAGGAAAGGAGGGCTGGGGTGGTGCTGTGGTATGGCCTGAAACCATGCTGGGAGTCTGATAGTAAGTTATTCTGTGAAAGGTATTGCATTAGTTGCTTGTGTACACATTTCTCCATTATTTTGGCTAGTGGGGAAAGAATGGCAATGGGTCTGTAGTTGGATATGTCTGAGGAGATGCCACCTTTATGGAGTGGGATGACACGAGATATTTTCCAGAGGGAGGGGATAGCATTTTCGGATAAGGTCCTGTTGTATAGGAAAGTTATGGGATATGCAATGGTATCTGCAGCTATTTGCAGGTACTCTACAGGGAGGAGGTCAGCAGTGAGGGTGGTAGGTTTTAGATTTTTAGAAGTGTTTTTATAAAACTAGTGGATATTTGTTGGAAGCCAAATTTAGGGTGATTATTAGGTAGATTAGGCATGTGGTTTAAGTTAGAGGAGGTTAGTTGATTTGCTAGGGATTGGATTGTTTCAGTGAAAAAGTTATTAGAGGCGCTAACTATGGTCTCTAAGGAACTATGGGTGTAGTTAGTCGGGGTTGGGGTGGTGGAGTGACCTGGACAAAGTAGTTGATTTAAGCCTGCCCAGAACTTTTGAGGGTTGTTGTGGTGTTTTTGTTTTTAGTAACTGAAGCACTTTATTATTTTTCATATTTTCTGCTTATGTTTTAGTTACTGGCAGTGGTGGTCTGGAATTGAGTTGACTGTTCTCTTTGCATCCTTTGTGTAGGTGCCTTGAGACCATCTTTGAGGAGCCTAAAGAGAAGAATGGCTCTTTGATCTGCATAAGCCATCAGAAGAGAAAAAGAGTTCTGGACTTCCAAGATTTTACTGTACCAAGGAAGAGAAGGGCTCGCTCTGGTGTAAAAATGACAATAGGCAGAACACGAGGACAGAAACAAGTCCAGGATAACGTGGGTATGGACATCCTTCTCATCCAGAAACTTACAGACCTTGAGAACTTTTTTGCAGACGAGGAAGCAGGATAGAGCCGAGATGCTTCTGGCACTTTCTGCACAACAGAAGCAGTAAGAAGAGCTGTGTGTTATACAATGGGTCCAGTACTCCAGAGCTGTGGATCTGTAGTACATCCAAGCTACATGACTGCATCCTCTTTGCACAAACATGGCTGGTGCTGTTTAACCTCCATCCTTTGTCAGTGGCCTTCATTTCTTTAACACTGAATACCTGCTGTGTTTCAGGATCTGTTGGTCTTCCTTCAGTTAGGATGGTGCCGAATGATCTCAGAGCAGTGGCTTTCCATGATTGCCTGTGAATTTGCACATCTGTATATGTATAAGCTTACAGCAGCTGGTACAGTTCTGCAATGGCTTGGTTTATTCCACCCTTCTGAAACTGACCTCAGTTTTATCAAAAGGTTTTGGGCCACCTCTGTCCAAAACGTGGCCTGCTGAACCTGTACCTTGAGCAGCTTTTTTTTTTTTTTTTTTGCCAGTGAATATGTTGCACTTATGTACAGAACAATTTTGTATATATGTATAATATAGTCTATTTTTGTGTTTCATTTTGTTGAAGTCTTAGCTCAGGTGTTTTATGTGCAAGACTGTTCAAGCAGGAAGTGTTTTGAAAGTGAGTGGAGTAGCCTTTAGGGGTGGGATCGTAATAGACTGCTTTTTTGTATGGCAGTCCCATGTGCATTTCAGTTCTAGGAAAGAAGGGGTTTAATCTCTGCCTCAAGTTTGACATTTCCTTGTAAGAACATCATCCCATCCATCTCCCAAACAGAGGAAAACAATTGTCAGAGTCATATATCCAGTCTATGGAGATAGCATGCAGTGGCGGTCTGTTCGCTTATATTAGGATGTATGTTGTTATAATGTCTCTTAATTTCAGACATTACGATTTGTAGCATCTGTGAAAATATTGAGGGATATAATGCTGCCAGGTGGTGAAGTGGTTATCCCTTAAGCCTGAGGTAGATTAATGTTGCCTTTTAACATTTGCACTATTCTCATTATGAAGCTTCAGAATAACTTTTTTGTTGGAGATGCTGTAAAAACTTGAACAGAAGCTTTGCAGGAATATTTGAACCACGGGAAGGCAGCATCTTTGAATGCAGAATGCTGATGAGAGAGTCGCAGCCTCCATTTTGCATGAGCACATACAGACAGAAATGCAGTAATTTTCAGAGATTTGTGTGAACATTCTCTCTGGAAGTAGTATTTATCTGGTTCTTCGCACTAACTGTGAGCCTCAGCTATGCATATACAGTCACTACAGTTTCTGGTTTGTGCCATTCTTACCTGGATGCATTTTGCTTTCTGCATGTGCCATCACTGATGATTTTGGAAGTGGGAGGGATTGCGCACTATTGCACATCTTCAGCATGATGCTTTTAAGAGTAGCAGTGATGAAAGGTATGCTGCAGATGGCCACGTCGAAATTCATAAAACCTGCATCCCTGTCATCCCTCTGAAGAGCACTAGGCAGTTGCTAATCAGTATGGACTGCGTTTTTTTTTCCTTCTCAGAATAAAAACACTAAGGTAATGGTATTTTAGAGAGGGTATATCAAAAGCAGTGTGGGAATAGCTGAGAAAGAGTTTGCTTGTGAAGATCCTTCTTAACCTCTTAAAATGCTCCTTATACTTATTTGGCACTTAAATAGCTGACTGTGGCATCCTTTGGCTGTCTTGCAGTATTGATATTCCTATGATGAATTCATTTTGCCTTTACCAAGGTTTAGATGTTCTCTGTTCAGCTTAATTTGTCATTTCTGCACCAGATATTATATGCTAATATTGCAAATCATTAATTTAATGCATGTCTTCCTCCCAGCAGTGCCTAACTAGCAGAAGTATTTGGGTTGCAGGACTCTCCAGTTTTAGTGTTCACATCTATGCCTTCGTTTGATGTGACTTGGGCTTTAAAAGCATGCTGCCGTAAACTAATTAGGGAGTCGAGGATGTTTGCCAGGCTTTTATACCATCATTGTCGCACAGACAATTTTGCCTACCCAGAAATGTGAAGTTGTGGGCACCATGTAGATTAGCGGGAAAAGAAGTTTTATAAAAGCAGGTTGTTTGACCTATAATAATATTTTTACACTGAGTTTTGTGCATTGCTTTCCTTGTTCAATGTTTTTAAAAAATTGTTTTGAAAGCCTTTTTGCAACAGTAGCTTCATGTTCTAATTTTGGATTTATGAGAACTTTAGGAGCTGTCAGTGCTGCTTGCACAGTCATGTTCGATGACTGTGTGAGGATAAGTTGCATTCCAAGAGCAAGTTTTCATCCATGTAATATGTCAGTAGTGTTGTCTTGTTCACGCAGCCTTAGCTGGAGGTTTGTATTTGACTGTTCTTATAAAATAAGCATGCAAAACAAAACAAAATTCATCCACAACCAATACAATCAGTTAAAAACTTTATCATGCTAGTTCAGCACTTTAGCAATCAGCTTATTCATGCCTGAGGCAGCTGATGTGAAAGTGTTGCACTAGCGTAGTAACGTTTTTAACTTTGACCTTACTGGTTTCGGAGGAATTTTATTTTGTTTTACTTGCTGTTAATTGTGTGATTCCGTCTGGATTTATCTCCTGACTTTATTTTATTGCTTATATGAAATACGCATCTGATGGTACATGATCATTTTGCCTACCCAGAAATGTGAAGTTGTGGGCACCATGTAGGTTCTTTGTGTTAAGCAGTCACTTTTTAGAAAATCATCTGGCTTCCTTCATAATTTTGTGTCTATGGGTTCTTTCAGACTGCTGATTTGTCATTCAGTTCCAATGCAGCTATAACAGGAGTTTTAATCTGAGTAATATGTCTGGAAATATATTTGAGTTGGAATGGTTTTGTAGCAACAGCATCCATAAGAGAAGTAGCTCTTAATTGGTACTAATTGATGGCAAACATTTGAGTTTTTTGCCATCCTTGAATTAGCTAGAAAAAATGAAAGAAGAACCACTGTTGTTCTTTTTAAGATGTGATCGCTCTGAAGAGTTTCTTTGAATTTCCTTATTCCATTTTGAGTATTAGTTTTTAGACTGCAGTGTCAATGACCAGGTCTGTGGAGGCATTCTTTGCTTTTGAAATAACTGCAGTATCAATCACTGACTATGCATTTTGTTTTCTTTTAATTGCAGCATCATTGACGGACTCACTGGATGTTTTAATTGTATTATTTTTTTGGCTTACTCATGGGATGCAATATTTTTTTAATAACTCCAAGATCAGTGACTGATTTGCTTGATGCATTAATTGCATTTTTGTATGCTGTCAATAGTTCTACTTTTAAGTCTGACATAAAATAAGGCTGATATATTGTTGATTTGAAAAGGACCACAAATGAAGGGTAAACTGACTTAATTGAATAGAAATAGTTGTATCATTGTTAAATACATGTACATATGTTTGTGTGTTTGTAATGGTCCTGGAAGGAGGTGGCATAACAGCACCTTTTGCGTCTGTAGTCTCATAAGGTTTACTGTGTGAAAGGAGAATGGTGTTGTTTGTCCCAGTCTTTACCCAATAGCTACTCTTATATTTTTAGCTCTAATGTAAACTTAAAAGTTTTTTTCTTTTATTCTAATTGTGATAGTTTGAAAATGAGAAAACTGGTTCTGAATTTAGCAGAAACCTATTGCAATGAAGCCACAGTTGCTTCTCTGATGTCTTAATTTACAGTATACCGTTTATGCTTGGAGACGTGCTTTCATAGCCTACCTTCTCTTTATGATAAGAAGAGGCCTGCTCTGTACTAAAACACAGAATGGTCACAGCAGTTTAGTGTGCAGCCGTAGCCTCCTGACCTGCTTTACCACCTTGACAGCCTCCAGCCAATACAATCTAGCATTTTTCTTGCCATCTTTTCTGTGGGAGTTGCACAGCTTGTATTGTTACTTAATCTTGATGGAGGCCTACATTAATTTTGAATTTTGCAACTTTACCTAGACTCTTCTTTTCTCCTTTACATATATATAAAACTGTTGTTGTGATCTAGTTTAACTGATTACTGAAAGTTTACAGTTTAGTTTGTTTTGTGGTTAACCATAGGAAGTTTTGTGTGCATTGCTTTTCTTGCTAACACTTTAAAGGTGTTCTTGCCCAATGTCTCGCTCTTTCGTTTATGGATGGTGGTTTCCAGCACTGTCTAAAACATCAGCAGCTGAAATGGAGTACAAGGTCTAGGTCTTGTCAGTTGGCATCATCATGGTACCAGGTCAGACCCACATTTGCAGGGGAGCAATATACTTGGGCTTGATGTTCAAAAGTATTCCTAATTGTGAACCCCACTATCTCAAAGGAGGGTTTGCATCACCAAAAATACAGCTGTTAAATGTGATCCTGCTTTTATGCTCTTTACTGTAAATGGAGCTGGCTTGGTTAAGTGTTTTGAGTACGAGTCAAGTTCTTCTGAGTTTTAACATATGTTTTCCAATTTTCTAGCCGGAGTATTGAGATCCTTTGATCTCAGTAGGACTGTTTTATCTTCTGGCTGCACTTGACAATCCTCCTTGGTGGTAGTGGCTTTCTTAGTGATCACAGAGCCTTTTTCATTTTTGTTTCTGGTACTTTTTTGATCTTATTTAGTGGAAGAGAGTTTGGTGTTTGTTGGTGTGTATGCTGCTCCACTAGTCCTTTTGATAATGTGCCCAGCTGTCATGGATAGTGTGATAGTCATGTATGTAGTTATACTTCATCTTGTGCTTTTCAGTGGCCCATCTTTTGCTGATTATTTGTTTGTAGCTGCATTTGTCTAACTGCAGATGTCTCCTATATGCTTTTGATAATCCTTCGATTGTCATCACTTATATCCTTGCCAGTTCTGCAGTTGTCGCCATGTCTGCCCAATGTGTTAGGGTTTTTGCATTTCTCACTGTGTTGTCCAGTTCCTGCTACCCATTCTGTTTCTCATATTAATGACCAACTCCCAGCCACTGTCACACAGACTGATCCGAAAAAGTGCTGTAAACACAGCCCCTTTAACAACTGAACAGTGTTTGTGCTTTGAGGAAAGCCGCCCTGATTTTCTGTGCCCCTCTTTTACTTAAATATTCTATGGTCTCACAACCATATTGAGGGGAGAATCATCTTGCAAGGACTAATGTGCTGTCCACGCAATTTGTGATCTCATAGGTTCAGGAGCGAAGTGACAGGGAGCAAGAGCTGACCACCTAGTAGGAGAACAGGTACCACAGTGATGGGGTGCATCTGGCTTTGCTAGTCTCATGACTGCACCATGCCTACATCGAACCTGTATTCCTACAGTTCTCATTTTGTATGTTTACTTTAGTTTGTCCCACAGTTGTGTCTTTTATATTTTTAGAATATGCTGTTTCCAAGTATGTCCTCAGGTCAAACCATTTTTTTGGTTCCACATTTGCCGTAGCATATACCCCTGCTTTGCTGGGCCTGTTGTTTCTATGCTTGCCCAGATTTTGCTGGTCATATAGTTGTTTTTCCTGAGTGTACATGCACAAAATGTTGTTGCTGATCACACTTGTCTGTGTGTATATATGCCTAGTGTGTTGCTGATCACACGTGTGTGGGTGTGTGTGTGTGGGCGTGTGTGTGTGTGTGTGTGTGTGTGTGTGTGTGTGTGTGTGTGTGTGCGTGCGTGCTAATGTGGATCACACTTGTTTGTGTATATATGCCCACAAAGTTGCTGATCAAACGTCTTTGTGCATGCTAGTATTCTTAGATTTTTGGATGTCAAACAGCTGTCAACATTTCAACCTAATAGTTGCCACAGTGTAGGAATTGTATTTGGTTTTACTTTTGTGTATGCCATCTGGCTTTTATTTGTCACTGTACATATCCCCTTTCCTTCCATGCTGGTTTTGATTTTCATGATCACTTCTCACTGATAACTGTTTGACACTTTTATTTTGCACATGGGAAATGTGTGCTTGTTGCAGGCAGTCCCTTCTATTGATATTAACCAACTAGCAGCTATATAGTTGGTGTTTGCAATGAATATTTTCAAAAAATATGAACATTTTATATTGCATATAATTTTTTGCCTTTGAACTCTGTCCTTTCAAAGAATGCAGTTGAGCTCAGGTCTTGAGCATAGCCCCAATTATTTACAATGCCATGTAGTACATCTGGGCTTAACAACCCTCTGGTTGAGTGTGTTCTAATTAAAATTAGTGTACTTGGCTAGAAATAAAATGAAAATTAATGAAGTCTGTGCATTTCCTTGGCTTGCATCTTGCCTCTTTTCCTTCTGTTTCTGCATGCCTCAGTTTTTTTTTACTACAGTATTAACATGGTAAGTCTTGTGTTTTTTTATTATCATCATCATCATCATCACCCTGATGTTGCAGAAAACTATGGATTTGGTTACAAGAGTATGACAATTTCTTCAAAACCTCACCCCATCAGTTTACCCCCCCCCCCCCAATCCTGATGTGACCACAGAGGTTATTATATTAAGTGGAGCAGAGGAAGACGCATCTCTCCGTTTAGAACATCCAAGGCTCTCTTTTTTCCTGTTTTATTTTCAGAGTTTCGTAGACGTTTGGTGTTGATGATATAGCTCTTAAACTTGTAGTCCATGTCTGGTTGTAACACAGGTCAGGTGTACAGGATTTTTACAAACAGCGAAGTTTACATTTTTTTCTCTTAGATTGAGTAAATGTTTCATCTTGTGACCCCCCCCAAAAAAAAAATAGAAATCTTGCAGCATGGTCAGGAGAGAGTTGTATTCTGCCACCTTTTTGAGACTTCTGCCACATCAATAATAAAGCTTTCAGGTCAGTTTGTACCTATATGGTAAAGCAGCCACTGTATTTCCTGTCCACCAAATTAAGATAACCATACCACAGGAAGTGATCTTGGCAGCCCAAGTAACCTTACTGTCATTGAGTAGGTAGGTATTAAAATGGCTTGTAAGTAACATGGCATTATGTTTAAAACACACAACTGTAGTCTGCTTTTTTGTTGCTTTTGTTTAATGTGTTTTGTTTTAAAACTGAAAGCTTCAAGCTCCTTGCTGGTTTAGATGTCCATGTTTAATTTATAAAAACAATAAACAATTTTTTAAGTGGAAATTTGACAAGTTTGTAATTTGTTTTGGATGACCCAGGAAATGTTTGTGTTGCACAAAATATGCTTGTGTTGTACATTTTCACAGCACAAAACAGTTACACAGCAACCTGTCACTATATAATGCGTGTATTTACAAACCATCTGTTGTGGACCTGGTAGGATGTGCTCACCAACTGATAATTTTACTTTGAGGCATCTTTCTTCTTTGCTTATTTTCCTGTATTAACCAGTAGGTGAACTGGTCCTGGGACCCCTTAGTCAACTTGGGCCCCACAGGTAAATACAGTCAGCATTTAGGACTTAATTGTAATACATAAAGCAATATTTATATTACTGTAAGCATTCCAACATTTTGTACTGTATTGCACACAAACTTTTCAATAGAGAAGATGTATAAAAATAAAAATTTAGAAACTCTGTAGTAAATTGCCGAATGATTAATACATCATAAACAAGATTTCAGCCTTAGAATCTGTACACTAGGTGATGTACCCAAATAAATTCTCTACACTTTTTGATTAGGAATTTAAACATTATTTAGTACTCTGTAGTAGTAATGAATTTCCTTGGCCTGTGCAGTGACCGCCTGTGGGTGGAGTATGCATGTGTCAGCAATGGGTTACCTTCACTTCCCAAAGGGACTGACATCAGCAGGTTGGCCCTGCCCACCCACAGTTGTTAAAAATCAGACCACAAACGTGCTTTGGCCATGATCAGTCCCTCCCCCCTGCCTATACCATCTAGTACGTGAGTTACTTAAACTCTGGTCACCTGGGAAACAGTCAGGACTTTTTGTCTGTGCCACTAGTGTCAGTAAAGGAAGTGTTTTGTAAGTTTGGTGTAACGAGGTGAGGGTAATCATCCTGAATATGTCTCCTTTTAATAAGGCTGATCCAAAAGTGACTTAATTCTGTCTTGGCAAAGGTGTTTGAGTAAGGTCTGTGAAGCATCATTTTGTATAATTTTCCTTTAGGCTGTAAGCGTCAATGTTGCTACACACTAGGCATCATAACGTAAAGCATGCAGGTGCACCTTGGATGTCAGCCAAACTAAATTTCTGGTGTTTGGTAATGCAGCTTTAGCAAAAATGCATATTGGAAGGATCACTGTCATCCTTACAGCATTGCTCAGAAGAAAGAGCTGTCAACTAGAAATGTAGACGCCGATTATTTGAAAACTAGCAGCTTCCTTCAATGTCATCGGGAATACTATTGAGAAACTTGTATCCATGACAACACTCCACACATTCACAATTCTTCAAAGTCTGCTTTGAACACATTTTCCATTAGTGACTACTGTTTTTGTAACTTATGTTAATTCCTAGAAGCCATGGCAACTCATCCCTTTCTGCTAAATGTTGTCTATGTCCATACTATTGGGAAATTGCTACAAAAAAAAAAAGCAGTCTGGCTCACCTGGATTTGATGGGATCTCCCCAAGTTTCATAAAACTATCTTTGTTCATTGACAAAGCATAAGAAAATGAGAGGAGTATCTTTATATGATTTTTTGAAGGAGGCTCATCTAAAACAAAGCCATGAAGTATTCCCTATTGAAATGTCGAGTGCCGACATGATTTAAAAAAAAAAACATAGGAGATGAGCCAATCTGGAAGATCTCTTTTCCTTAAAATATCTTTTTGCAGGGGAGCAAGCCCCCCACCCCAAACTTATGCATACCAACTCTGAGATTGACATACCTGCAGAAAAGGGAATATTCTGAGAAATGGTATCTGACTTTCAGACATTTAGCCTCTGTATTTCTGGGCTTGCTCTAGTGGGTCCCAACCATGGCTCTCAACCAATCCGGGACAAAGCTCAACAGAATCGGGGACAACTCCAGAAAAAATAAGGGACAGTCAGGGACACATTTAAAAGGGTCTATATTAAATCACCGAACGCTTAAAAAAAGCAAATGGTGATTGATCGACCCTATGTAAGCGAAAGCTTACAATGTGAAAGTGTCAGAACAGCAATTTTTTTCCCTTGGAAAAAAAATCGCTGTTCCAACAAAAAAGAAATTAAACGTTACATTAAGTGGGGGGCTTCGCCCCCCACCCTTACTTAAATATACCAACTCTGAGACCGCACTACAGTGCCGAAAATGACAAAGTACTGAAGCGGCTAAGCAAATTCTTTCCCAGGGAAAGAATTCGCTTAACAGCCGCTTTGATATTTTCCGTTTTCTGCCTTTTAAGTTTGACCAAGACGCATTTGAAAGAATTCATCTTTGGTCTTCTAATATAGACCCGTTTAAAATATTAGTTCTATTAACTTGAGGCATTAACAAAATTAGAAAATATGAATTAATACACATTTCCTGAAGTAAAATAAGTATTTATTTTTTAATTATTGTCATTATTTAAGCATACTTCACCACCTTTTGTCCAAAATGCACCAGTGTTAAGGGATTAAGAGGGACAGAGCTAAAATTTGAGTCAGAATCGGGGACATCCCTGAAAATCGGGGACAATTGAGAGGTGCCAACATTTAAAATGTTTACTGGCATAAAGATGGCCCATATGCTGAAACTAAAATGTTTAACATTCTTACTGCTTCAGCAGTCCATTGGCTGTATGGGGTGTTTCCTGTCCAGGAAACAACAGCTAGCAAGCTTCATAAAGCTCCAGCCCAGAGGAGGGAAATCAACAGTTGGAGTGAAGAAATCTTCAGTGCTTTCTTGGTGTCTCAAGGGAAAGAGTTCTGAGGCTTCACAGGAGCAGCAGTTTGCTACAGGCTTTATTTCTGACAGGTCCCAATAGGGGGAACCCTTCCAAAGAAAATACTGTCTTTTTAAATATTTTGATACATTTTTATTTTCTGTAAAATACCAGCAATTTTATTAATATTTGAAGTTTGGTGTTAAAACTGTTTTAGAATGGGGCTCCTTTAACTCTGGGGCTGTTTTTTTTCCCTGAGGGAAAAAAACTGCTTTTAAGACATTTTAACCAAAATGTAAGGATTTAAAGACTCAGAAGTGTGTTTATGTACTTCAAACACTGTGTTTAGGTGCTTGTGTGCACTTTGTGATAGCTTTCCTTCATTATTTTACTTGAAGGTGTTATATTTAAGGATTTAGAAGTGTATTTAATTTTGGTTCTTGTTTTACACTTCGTGACAACTTTTATTTCTCGTTTTCTGTCAGTGTACTTTCTGTGAAAAGGTCTTCTGACAAGGTTTTGGTGTACTGCTTGTGCCTTTATTTTATAATTTTGCAAGACTGTGTTGGAACTGTGTGTGGTGCTTGTGAAACATTTAACTGATACATTAACTTCTGACCAGCTCTTCCCAGCAACAGTTAGCAGTCATGCTTCCTCCTCAGCTGCAGCATTCATTCTTAAACTGGTCCTAATGTTTCTTCTCACGCTGTACCTAAATAGAAAAACTGAATAGGAGCCCTTGTCTACACACCGGTTCAGACATTGCCTCAACCGTCGGTGGGTGACTTCAGTGGCCATTTGTCATTCAGACAAGTCATTGGTTTCTCCAGGTTCCTCTAGTGTAGTCCCTTCCACCACCATGTACCAGTGGATGTCCTTCAAGAATGCAACTGCAGTCATAACATATGGGTTGTCCTGCCTCAGGCAGCCCTCGGTTGGCCGAATTCCAAAGTCTGGGTCCGGCGTCGGCTGGTGTCGCCTCCTCTCCGACGTCACAACGGCTGGAGTATAAAGGCATCGGCCGACGCCATCTTCTTCAGTCTTTCTTGCCGCACGGTGCCCGAAGCAGAAGCAGTTCGCAAGTGCCAGTCGGTCAGCTCCTGTGTTTTCAGTACCGAAGTCATCTTAAAGCTAAGTACCCCGTTGGGGAACATTTTTTCTTGCCTCAGCCGATGTCAGAACAAATTGAGAAAGTTAATAATTGTTTGTCTTGTGGTAAACAAATACCTCATAAGGACTTCCATTCTTACTGTCTTCCTTGCCTGGGCCCAGACCACGACGTCTCGGCCTGTGCTGCCTGTGCTTGCTTTAATAAGCGCACTCTCAGGCGCCG
Organism: Protopterus annectens; assembly: GCF_019279795.1. Taxonomy (NCBI): domain Eukaryota; kingdom Metazoa; phylum Chordata; order Ceratodontiformes; family Protopteridae; genus Protopterus; species Protopterus annectens. The sequence goes on from NC_056733.1 coordinate 906,469,036, forward strand.
GGCAGAATTTGCTGAAGACTTCTTTGGCGAATCATTCGCATATACCATGCCGTCGGATCTACCGACAGCTCAATCTTCCAAAAAACGTAAGGACCGGGACCGGCATCCTCGGCCCGCGTCCTCCACCGATACTACGCCTAGACCCTCCGCTAGTGCTTTGGTCCCTGCGGAAGCGGTAATCCAGCCGCTCCAGGCCGACGACACAGCTTTAACTAGTCCTTCGGTCCCGGAGACCTCTCTGGTGCCGGTTGTTGATTTTCCTCTGGATACCGAAGTTCTGGATTTACCCGACACCATTCCGGTGGACAAGGTCACTCCTGCACGTGGGGCTGCTAGGCCTCCTGTCTCTATGTCCATCAAGGCCTTTGCACATGCTAAGGCCACCAGCCAGGCCAAGGCCCATCCTAAACCTGCTGTCCAGGCCCCCTCTTCTGATAAACAGATTGTCTCTTGCTGCAGACCTAATTTCCCTTATCAGGGGGTCTCAGCCTCACCCAGACAGAGGTTCTCAGCCTCCTGCAGAGAAAAGGCCTAGAACTGAGCAGACTGAAAACCTCTCTTCAGATGAGGCCTCTGGGGATTCTGAGCATTCAGATATTCAAGAAGAATCCTTCCAGGCCTATGAGGACTCTGATGCTGAGGAATCAATTCCCTCTGCCTCTCCTCCAGAGGATTTCTCTTTTGGTGAAGTCCTGCACTCAATGAGGGAACATTTCCAATGGCAGGGTCAGGAATTCTCTGATTCCAGGAAAAGGCTCCATACCTTCCTAAAGCTTCCCCAGCACAGACCTTTAGCTATTCCTCCTGTGATGGATGTTTTGGATGATGTTTTCTCCGATTCCAGTGCTAACCCTAACTTGCTCCCCCCTGCTCCTATCAAGCCAGACAGATATTACAGAGTCCCTGACACAAACATCTTTTTAAGGCCCACACCGTGGATTTAGAAACTATTTCACAGGGTCCCAAGGGAGTGGCTACCTCCACTGCCAAGAATCCTTTGCCAGCGGATAGGGAAGCCAGGTCTTTGGAGAGATGGGTTAAAAAAGTTTATACCTCTACCACCCTAGCCATGAGGTCTCTTAACTGCCTTTTTCACATGTTTCAGTACCAGGATTTTTTACTGGATGATTTGCAGAAAAAGTTAGCCTCTCCTGAGCCTATTGACAGAAAGGCATTGCAGGATCACATACATAACACTCAGCAGGTTAACAATCATTTTCTTCAGTGTGGTTATGATGCATTGGAAGCTTCATGTAGGGCAGCTATGACTGGGGCTGTGATACGTAGACATGCTTGATTAAAGGATCAGCCACTAACAGACTATGTCAAAGTAAAGTTACTTGATGCACCTCTGGAAAAACAGAAGCTTTTTGGTGCTAATGCACAAGATGTGTTGAAATCCATTGAGGAAAAAGCTAAGTCAGTACAGACAGTCAAGGATTTCCTCCAGGTTCAGCCACCCTGATTCAGTAGAAACTGGCCTTCAAAGAATTGGTCCCTCCCAGCTGACTGCAAGGAAACTCCTGCAGGCCCTGGGGTTCATGGCATCATGCATTCTTCTGATACCTTTGGCAAGACTTCATATGAGAAAGCTGCAATGGTATTTGAAAAGCTTATGGTCCCAACACAGCCAAAGCCTAGAGGACGTAATCCCACTTATTCCATGCCTGCAAAAGGAATTCTTGTGGTGGGCTCAAGCAAGTCAATTAAACGAAGGCATGTCTTTCAACAGACCTCAAGCAGGTCAAATTATTACAACAGACATGCCTCAGATCATGGATGGGGGGGGGCGCACATGGAGGGCAGATGCGTTCAAGGTCAATGGACATCAAAGGAAAGACATCTGCACATAAACCAAAAAGAGATGCTGGCAGTGATACATGCAATCGAGGATCTCGAAAAATCACTGCAGCAAGGACATTTACTAATAAGGACAGACAACACCACTGTTATGTGGTATATAAACAAGCAGGGAGGGACTCATTCATACCCCCTCTACAGACTAACAATGATTCTCTGGGAAAAAGCACGGAGTCTGAAGATACACCTGCAATCCCAGTTTGTACCAGGCAAGGACAATGTACTGGCGGACAAGCTAAGCAGAAACTTCTTGGATCCACACGAATGGATGCTGCATCCACACATTTTCTCACAAATAACAAAGACATAGGGAAGACCGGACATAGATCTATTTGCGTCTCACACGAATCATCGCCTGGAAAAGTTCTGTACCAGGACCCACCATGCACTAGCCTGGACAACGGATGCTCTCTCCTTCAGCTGGAACTCCCTAAAAATTTATGCATTTCCTCCTCTGCCACTGTTGACCAAGGTGATCCTGAAGATCAAAGCAGAACAACCAACAGGCATTTTGATAGCTCCAGATTGGCCAAAGCAACACTGGTACCCATTGCTGTTGAGCATAACTCGGACCAAGCCGTGGCCTTTGCCCCTATGGCCCCTGCTCCTAACACAACACAACTACAGGACTGTTCACCAAAACCTGAAAACATTACATCTGACAGCCTGGAGGTTACTTTAACTCCTTCCGCTTCCAATCTTTCCAAGGCAGTTCAGGACATCTTATTGGAAGCACGCAGACCATCCACCAGAAAAGCCTATACAGCCAAGTGGAAGAGATTCAGCATCTGGGCTGCCAACAGGGGTCAAGATACAACAGTACTGAGTATACCTCAGATATTGGAATACTTGGCAGAAATGTTTCATTCTGGACTCTCATATTCCTCCATAAAGATTCATGCCTCAGCAATCTCAGCAAGATACAATTGTGATCCACCAGTGTTCTCACATCCTTTGCTAAGACAGTTCCTGAGAGGGATAAAGAATATCAAGCCTCCCAGAAAACAACCAATACCTGCATGGGACCTCAATTTCTTATTGGAAAAAATAACTCTTCCTCCCTTTGAGCCAGCAGCAACCTCAGAGATGCAATTTCTATCATGGAAAACGTTTTTTCTATTGACAGTCACATCAGCAAGAAGAGTCTCGGAGATACAAGCACTCATGGCAGTACCTCATTTCCTCATTTTTCATCAGGACAGAGTCTCTCTAAGAACAAATCCTTCATTCATGCCAAAGGTAATTTCCAGGGTGTCTCTAAATCAAGCTATTCACCTTCCAACTTTTTTCCCCAATCCTCAAAATAGAGGGGAAAGACTGCTACATACCTTGGACATACACAGGCAACTACGCTACTACTTGGACAGAACTAAGGCCACCAGAAAGTCTGACCAGCTGTTTGTAGCCTATGCTGCTGGAAAGCAGGGAAAAGCAATCTCCAAGCAAACAATTTCAAAATGGATTGGACACTGCATCAGATTCTGCTATTCTTACCATGGAAAAAGTGTGCCAATATTAGGCCACATTCCACCAGAGCTATAGCCACATCCACAGCTTTCCTAAGAGGAGTGGCTACAAAGGACATTCTAGAGGCTGCTACATGGAGCTCCGTGCATACATTTACCAAACACTACAACCTGCCTTTATACTCCAGATCCCGAGCAGGCTTTGCTTCGGCAGTCCTGAGGGGCATTTTAGCTACACCATCCTTTTCTTAGCTCCATGCAGTTGCATTCTTGAAGGACATAGTACAGTTTTGTACCTACCATAAATGTAGATGTCCGATAGATATGCAACTGCAGTCGGATTTTCCCTCCCTCCTTCCCCTCTTTTCCTTCTTTTTGGGTCCATTCCCCCTATTTCTATCAGCTGGGGGTATCTCCTATGGTGTATCTGTTTATTACTGTTGTGCATATCTGGAATTGTTTATCCATTCACCAAATTTAGCCTTCCTAGGAGGGCACCTGGCATCTGGGGCAAGAAACACTGAAGAAGATGGCGTCGGCCGATGCCTTTATACTCCAGCCGTTGTGACGTCGGAGAGGAGGCGACACCAGCCGACGCCAGACCCAGACTTTGGAATTCGGCCGACCGAGGGCTGCCTGAGGCAGGACAACCCATATGTTATGACTGCAGTTGCATATCTATCGGACATCTACATTTATGGTAGGTACAAAACTGTACTTTAGCCACATTCTCTGCAGCTGTTCCAGTGTCCAGCCAGTGCCTGGAGCACCATCCTCTTTGGGAGTTTCTCCTGGGGGTTCTTTGGGGGGAGGGAACTGGTGAAAGACACCTCTTGCCAGTGATGAAGTGCCATATTTCAGTTAGCCTCCTTCCGGGGATGTCCCTAGAAAAAAGAAATGTTACACAAGTGGATTGACCATGTGCTACACCCATTATTCCGATTATGCCACCAATGAAGGATGTGTTAAATGCTGCCTGCAGTAACCCTGACCCACAGGTTTCAGTCCCTAAAAAAGGCAGAACACTTATTAAAACCAATCTTTCCTTTGCAGAGTAGAGCACAAGGTATTAGATTTCAGAAGAGAATTTCCTCCTTGTAGTTTATTATGGCAGGTATTGACAGTTTATGGGATTATTCTGCCACACTTCCTTTAGAAAATAGGACCTATCTGATTCCTACAATTTCTAACCTGTCTCAGGTGTCTAAACATGGATGATTGCGATGATACTATATCTAGGGCTACTGCTTTTTTCAGGAGGTATACTAGTATGTAATCAAAATTTTTGTGATGAGGTAAAGTCTGAGATTTTAAACTCTGTAAACAAGGAGGTTTCGTTTGGCCCTGATGCTAGTCAGGTTCCCAGAGTTTAATGACCGAGGGAAATGAACTTGTGGAGTTACTACAGTTTTTTGAGCCTCACATTATCAATCTTACAAATTCTCTATTTTGGCTCTAAAAAAAAAGCAATCAGTCCTTGCCATCTTTTGGTAAAAAGGGAACAAAAGAAGAGATGGCAGTAGGGAAACTATTAAAAAAAAAAAAAAAAAAAGGACCCTTAACAAAAAAAAGACAACCTATGTCTTCAGAATTACTGTCGGCATTCTCTCCTTCCTCCCTTCCTGTTCATAATGCTCCATGTCTGTCCCATAGACTAGCTCTTATCCTTTCCCTTTGAAGATAGGTTCATACTAGGCTATCTGCCCTAGGGCATTTATAAGCCTAGCCAGAGTGTGTTTTGCTTTCGCCACCCATTTTAAATTAATTTTGTTATGCCCTTTTTCGAGGTTAGTATACTGTGCCTCTGTCTAACAGTGACACAGAAGTGATACCCGGGGTAAAGCTACGATCTCCCATCCACTCATCAAGATTCCTCTTGAAGAGAGTCGATGAGGGACTCTGCCTAACCTGGACTGGGATTTTATTCCAGAGTGAAGGGAGCCTCTGGGTTATGAATCTATCCCTCCAGCATGTCCTATTTATTTCAGTGCTAAGGTTCAAGTCTCTCAAGCGCGTAGCTCGATGGGATTTGGATTTTCTGAGGTGCAGCATGTCCATTAATTCCGGGTTGGTCATGGCTTTATACGTCAGGCACAGATCGCCTCTGAGCAGGCGGTATGCCACTGAGTAGAGCTGGAGTTTCTTTAACCGGGCAGCATATGGCATCTGTTTGAGCCCTTTGATCCTCTTGGTGAGGTACTTTTGGGGTCTTTCCAGTTACTGCAGGTGTCTGGTAAGCTACATCCCAAAAGGGGCATTGTACTCAATTATGGGCCTGATGGATGAGTAAAGAGGCATGATGACCTCCCCTGATCTAGATGTGAATCCCTTCATGATTAGGTGGGCTATATAAAATGTTTTTCTAACCACTTTGGCCACGTGGTTGTCAAATGAGAGATTGCTATCAACTTGGGTCCCCAGGTCCCTAATTACTTTTTCTGTACTTAATGGATTACCACCTATGTGGTAATTTGTGGCACTGTTTTTGCCAAAGGGGATGACTATACACTTTTTGGCATTTAGCTTGAGGCCATGGTTCTGGCACCAGTTGTCTTTCTATGAGGCCCTTTTGGAGGATGCTTGTGTCGGCTGAAGAGTCGATTATGGCGCCAGTTTGCAGTCATCTGCGAACTTGGTCAGCCACAGTCCTTCCGTGTTGGCCTGTACCTCCGAGAAATATATACCGAACAAGAGAGGTCCCAGGACTGAGCCTTGTGGGACGCCACTTGTAACTGGTTTGGAGTCTGACATGGCTTCAGCAATTCTAACCATGTGGGTTCTGTCCTTGAGCCAGTTTGCAACCCATCTAGTGACATAGGGGTGTATATTTAAGCTGGTGAGCTTATCTATAATGCCCGAGTGGGGTATTGTATCAAAGGCTTTTGCGAGGTCCAGGTAGGCTGTGTGGACCACCTTCCCCTCGTCAATGGCCTTGGTGACTGTTTCAAAGAAATCGACCAGGTTTAAGAGGCAGGATCTGCCCTTAAAGCCGAACTGGGTAGGATCCAGTGTCTGTAGGTCCCCAATATCTTTATTTATGAGGTCCATGATGATCCTTTCCATAGCTTTGCAGACCAAGCTAGTCATGCTTATGGGGCGATAGTTTCCAGGATCCATTGAGGCACCACCTTTGTGGAGAGGGACCACTGTTGCTGTACGCCACTCTTTGGGTACATATCCTGTAGTAAGGCTGAGATTGAACAGTAGCTTTGTTTGGGTTTAGCTGCTCTTGGAGTTCATGTAGGACGCAACCCGGGACACCGTCTGGTCCCATTGATGCTGTGTTTTTTGCTTTGGAGAGGGAAGTTCTTACCTGAGCATCTGAGATGTCAGGGGGGCAGCACTCTGCTTGGGATAGATATTTGCCTTTTTGGTGGGGAGTGGGGGAGAAGTTTGCGCTGAACCTGTCAGCTAGGATGTTGGCAATGTCTGTGGGTTCGGTGTATTTTTTGTCATTTTGGACTAATTCTGAGCATATCTGGGAATTCCCACCCAGGTTCCTAAGATAACTAAAGAAAGCCTTGTGATTATCCTTACTGTCCTGTGCAATTTTTCTCTCGAAGCTGGCCTTAGACGATTTTATGAGTGCCCGTAGTTTTTTGCTAATACTGATCAGAGATGCCTTCCCTTTTTGGGATTATGCTCTATCATGTAGTAGCTTCCTCCTTCTATTGTATAGTTTGTTTATGGCTGGGGTCCACCAGACAGGACGTCTGCCTTTGGAGGATTGGGTCTTGGTTTTATTTGGGATTGCATGATCCATGCATTCCTGAAAGTGTTCATAGAATGTATTTATAAAGGATTCTGCAGTCTGGGCCGTATTTTCCACAGGCCAGGGGCTTTGAAGGATTCCACCTCTGTTTTGAGGAGTGTGAAATTTGCTTTAGAGAAGTTTTTCACTGCAGTTTTCTGGGCAGGGGGTGGTGTCAGGATGTGAATATCCAGTGAGATTAGTTTATGGTCTGATCTTACCAGTGAGGGATACACTTCTGGTCTGGAGCATAGAGTCCCCATGTTGGTGATGATCAGGTCCAGTATGTTTTCCCCTCTTGTGGGAGTGGTAACAAGTTGTTCCATAGCATTTGAGTTTACAAATTCTAGGAACCTTTGGGCTAGGGTGTTGGAGCTAGAGTAATGCTCCCCGTCTATGTTTGGGTAGTTGAAGTCGCCCAATATAATGGTGTTTGGAGAGACCTTCATATTTTCCAGTGTTCTCAGGAAGGCTGAGTGGGGTTCCTGGGTTTGGGAGGGTGGTCTGTAGCAGGCTATAAACTGGAAGGCAGTTTTACCCACTGTTAGTTGCACATGGATAGTCTCTGATGCTTCGTGCTGTGCCACCAACCTGGAGGTGTGGGTATCTTTGATGAATATTGATACTCCCCCTCCTTTTGTGGTTCGGTCCAAGTTTTGTTGCCGAAAAGCATGGTATGAGGTATAACCTGGTAGTGCTGGGGTGCTCTCGGGAGCCTTGAACCAGGTTTCTGTTACTGCACAGATATCGATGTTCTCCATGCTAAGGAGAGTTTTGAGTGCGTGCATCTTGAGGTTTAGACTTCTGGCGTTGAGTAGCATTACTCTTAGTTTCTTATCCCTTGTGATACCTATGGAGGTGGGTTTGTCTTTTGAGCCTTGCGTAAAAAAGGCACTATGGGGGTAGCAAGAGCTTTTGCCAATATCCGAAAGCCCAGGGGTGACAGGTGCAAGCCGTCCCTAGCGAAGCATCGTGGCTTGTTGAGCATGTCATCCCAGGCTGACAGGCATTGGATCCCCTTTGAATGACACCAATACTTAAGCCAATTGTTGAAATTGATCATCTTGTCTTCATATTGTGGCATCATTCTTGGTGAGGGTAAGATGCTACTCAAAGTCAGGGTCATACCGGCCTGGGCTACATGCTCAGAGAGATTCTCTGTCTCTTTTCATGTAGTCCAGGGAGGTACGTCTCAGGTCATTCACACCAGCATGGACAATGACTGAGTCATATTTGTACTTGCCTTGGAGTGACCTGAGTGCTTGTGTTATGTGGCGCATCCTAGCACCCGACAGGCAGCTCACTGTGACCTTCTCCTTGTTCAGCCTGGTGAGCGGGACGTCAGTGTGCCTGACGATAGTCACCTATTACAAGTGTATCAGGTGTGTTGTTTAGCCTTAAGGGCTGTGACTGTTCGGCACACTGGCTTTGTGAGCTATGTGTTGCATGTGTTTTGTTTTGCAGTAGTGGTTGCTTGGGTGTCTGCTTTGGAGGTCTCTGCTGCTTAGGCAGATTTTTATTTAGAGCCTCCGAGTATGTTTTTGTGCGTGTGGTTTGCTGTCGTGGTAGGTCTGTGTGAGACTGGAATTGTAGTGAGTGTGGTTTCCTTCTCCTCCCGACTGGTTACGCCAATACTGAGTTGAGAGAGCTTAGCCTCCAGTTTGGCTATATGGTTGCATCTCTCACAGATGTTTGTTTCAGACTCCTTGGTACTAATACTGGTTCAAGAGGGTTGGCACTGAATACATGCACATCTTTCAGGGGAATCATTCCCTTCCCTCAAACCATTTTTTTCCTCTGGTTCTTCAACACATGCTTTACCCTAGGAGTAATGCTACCAGTGCCTTTAGACCAAAGAAAGGAAGGTTTCTACTCAAGAATGTTTTTAGTTTCAAAGAACAAGCTATTTTGAAGATCAGTTCTAGGTCTTTCCTGTCTCAACTGATTTGTAAAAGTACCAAAATTCAAAATGTTGACCCTTCAGGGTCTGTTACCTGTCATTCTTCTGAATTTTATGGTAACATGAAACCTAAAAGATGCTTATCAAATTCCCATAACCAAAGACTTCAATTTCTCAGATTGTGTCTGTCACATTATAATTTCTCTGCATTACCCTTTGAGTTAGTTACAGCAGTTAGGGTGTTTACAAAATGTCTAGCTCCAGGGTTAGCCCATAGTAGATAACCAGGCATTCACATTTTAGATTGCTTACTGGTCTTTACAGAGTCTTTTGCCACATGTTAGGAGTCCTTGACAAAAGTTTCTTCACCTCTAACTTTTTTAATTTCTCCAAGTCTTTTGGGTTTCTAATACCATGACAGGAATAGACCCCCATTCCTTCAAAGTATGATTAAAGTTCATGAAATTAGTATTCTTTCAATCTTTGTCAGCCAGAAGTGCTTGTCGCAGCAACCGCAATGTGCCCAGTAATGACAGCTCCCACAATTCGTATGGGGTTGCATGTATTGGTAACCTATCTAAATACAATTGTAGATTTTTATAAGAACTGTTGCTCCTACTACTATTGGAACTGTCTGGGTATCTTTCTTCCACATTGCTCTAGTTTCTGCTTGCAAATCCTGCTATTTTATGACTGTGTGTGTCTCTGTACGCAAGACACTGTAGTCACGGGTGTGGTGATTTCAATGAGCAATGCTACTTTTTACTTCTTTTCATGGACCATGCTATCCGGTTTTCTATCATCTGTCTTTTGAGCTGTTGGTGACTGTGATCCCGTGATGTAGACTTCATTATTTTCTATGATGCTCTGTGGCTCATGTTTTCAGTGTTTTTTAGCCTCTTCAATACTATTATGTGTTTGCACATTTCCCAGTGCAACAGTCTTGCCACATTATTATGTCTTTCAGTGTACAGTCTTTCTGACACTAGTGTGTCACAGCCAGCAATGATGTATGCAACTGTTTCCAGTTCTGTTTTACAAAACTTACATTTGTCTGTTTCTCCCACATGTTCAGTGAACTTTGTAAACCAGTGTGTATGTAGCCCATTATTTTGGGCTGCCAATATTAACTTTTCATCTCTTGGTTTGAATTTGCCTCTCCTTAATCATTACTGTGTTCTTTCCTGAACAACATGAGGTTCTTCCAGAAGTTTTGTGTACTATATTTGTTTTTTCCACATTTCTTGCCTTTTATTTATTTTTATTGTACATTTGTTGACCGGGCTAGTCTAACTGGATATATGTCCATTTTCAGTAGAGACCCGGGGAGAAAAGCTCCAAGATGGATACAAAAAAGAAAGGAGAGATCAGCTCTAAGACAGATATAATAAACAATATAAAAGGTTGCAACATTCAAACTTAAACATCTGTTGGTAATATAAAGTACAGTACTCATAATAAGCATAACTCAAATAGTAATAGGTAAATATACAAAAAGATGTTACTATTTACATATATTTTAGTTGTCATGACATAATCTTTGTTTTCTTAAGGGTAAGTCTATAAAGGTGAGGAGAATGCATTAGTGCGAGAGGGAAAGTTAGTCAGGGTTAGTACAGGGGCATAACCAGTGGGTATGGAGGAATAGTTTTAGCTTCTGTTTAAAGAGTTAATGAAGACAGAGAAATGAGTTCAGTGGGTAAAAGATTCCTGTGCTTTCCAACAGCATTAGAGAAGAGGGAGTCTCCTGCCAAGTTGTTTGTTTTGCAAGTATTGATAAGTATTTTGTTTGAGGAGCGTAAATTCTTAAGATTGTTGTAAGGGGTAATAATGCTAGTGAGTATTGGAGTGTTGGTGGGTTGGTAAAGGGTTTTATGGGCTATGGTTAGCTGGTGAAAAAGAACTTGGAAATTCAAGCCATCCAAGTTGCTTTAGATTAAGACAGTGATGTGTTCTAAAAAGAGAGGCAGTTGCAAATCTGGCAATATTATTGTAGGAGATTGCCAGTTTATTTAGGTTGTTCTTAGAAAGGTTAGTATAGATAGGTGAAGCATAGAGTAGAGTGGAGATTGTGAGTTCTGACTATAGCGGTCCTGGCTACTGGAGTAAGAAAGGGTTTGATTCTATAGAGGGATCCTAATTTTTTGTTGATTGTTTTAACTGTGCTGTTTATATGAATATCGAAGTTAAGGTTGCTATCTATTGTTATACCTAGAAGTTTGGTGGTAGGTTCAGGAGATATGAGAGTGCCATTATTAGATGTGAGAGAGAAATGTATTAGGGTGGACTTTCGGGTTGGTGTGAACAGTAAAAGTTTAGTTTTTTGGGGGTTTAGGAGGAGGCATCAGTTTAAAAAACATTGTTCTACAGTATTGAATGCATTTTGGGTAAGGGACTGTATTTCAGTTGGAGAAGTGGCTGAACAGATTATTGTAGAGTCGTCTGCGTATTGAATGCAGGTGGTATGAGGAATTGAAGAGTGAAGGTCATTGATAAAGATGGAAAGTAGGAGTGGGCCTAATATAGAGCCCTGAGGAACACCAAGAGAAATGGGAAGGTGGTTAGATAGTTTATTGTCCCATAGCACAGCCTGCTGTCTATTGTCTAAGTAAGAATTGAACCAATTTATCGCTAGAAGTTCAAGTGAAAGGGATTTCAGTATATTTGAGGAGCTGGTGATTGACCATATCAAAAGCTTTGGATAAGTCAACGGCAGAGGAAAGAGTATTGTTCTGGTTTTTGTTAATGCAGTCTGTGTAGGATAGGAGGGCAGTGGTGGTACTATAGAATGGTCTGAATCCATGTTGACAGTTGGCAAGTAAGTTATTTTGGAGTGGATGGTTAAGTAGTTGCTTATGGATGCATTTCTCCATTATTTTTGCTAGGGGAGATAGAGCTATAGGACGGTAGTTAGAAAAGTCAGAGTTCCCACCTTTATGTAATGGGATGATATGAGAAATTTTCCAGGTAGATGGGATGGGTACCTTCACTTATGGTGCGGTTAATAAGAATGGAGATGGGATAGGCTAAGGCTTTAGCCCCTTTTTGCAGGTATTCTGCTGGGAGTTGGTTGGCTGAGGGGGTGATGGGTTTTAGTTTTTGGAGAAGGGAGCAAATAAAGGAAGTAGAAACTGGTTGCAACCGAAAAGGTGGAGGTGGGTTTGTCATGGTTGTAGGTAGGTTTGAGGTATCTGGAGAAAGTTCACTAGCAAAAGTTTGGATGGCTTGTGTGAAGAAAGAGTTAAAGGCATTAGCAGTATAAGTTGGATTCTCATGGTTAGTGCCTTGTGGGTTAGGTGTGCTGGATTGTCCTGGATATAGTAGTTTGTTGATGCTATTCCAAAACTTTTGTGATGTTCTTCATCTCACATTGCTGCAGTCCTTACATATGGGTAGTCCGCTGTCCTCGGTCGGCCCGAATACCAAAGTATTCGGCTGACGTCGGTCATGGGCACTCAGATCTGACATCATAGCGTCAGGGTATAAAAGCGCATGACCGACGTCATATCCTCAGTCTTTTTTGCCGCGTGGTTCGATGCAGAAGCAGCGTTGCAAGTGCCGTTCGGCGTTCTGAAATTTTCGTATTCTGAGTTTCAGACCGAAACCAAGTTGGGCTAAGTACCCCGTTGGGGAATATTTTTGTTTTTTCTTGCCTCAGTTAATTCCGGATGTCAGAAAAAGTGAATAATTGTATTTCTTGTGGGAAACAGATACCGCATAGGGATTATCACTCTCTTTGCATTCCTTGTTTGGGACCGGACCACAGCGTAGTCGGGTGTCGGTTTTGTGCTAGGTTTAATAAGCGCACTATAAAAAGAAGGTTAGATTGTGCTAGGTTAGTCTTTGGTAGCGGTGTAATTATAATATGCCGTCGGATCCTCCGGCCGCTTCTAAGAAGCGCAAAGACAAATCCTTGAAACCTAGACAGGTTGATTCGTCCGTTCGGACGCCCTGCAGAAGCTACAGTGGAGCAGGTGGATCCGGCTGAAGTTTCTGTTGAGTCTCAGGGGAAACTTTGATTTTGCAGGATGTGGCCTCACAGGAGTCAGGTCAAGCTGAAGGGGCCTCTCAGGTTACTGTTCTCCCTTCTATGCCTAAGGTGGTTAGGCCTTCTGCTACTATTTCTAAGGCTTCTTCTAAGGGCAGGTCTGTTTTGCCTTCCTCTGGTGTCCCTCCAGGTACTTCAGGGTCTGTGCCTAAAAAGCACATGCTTAAAATGGCAGAAGATTTGATTACTTTAATTAGAGGTTCTATGCCCCTCCTGATAAGAGGCCCAGGGTGGAGCCAGAGTTGGAAAGTTTGGATCAGGCCTCAGGCGACTCAGACTCTTCTGCTGAAGATATTCAAGATTTTCCCCTTATTCGGATTCTAATGCAGAGGATTCCACTCCTTCTGCTTCTCCTCCAGAGGATTTTTCGTTTTCAGAAACTCTGCATTCCATGAGGGAGCATTTTAAGTGGGAAGGACAGGATTTCTCTGATTCACGAAAGAGGCTTAGGGAATTCTTGTTTTTACCACAGCATAGACCCTTGGCTATACCTCCTGTTTTGGATGTTGTTCAAGATGTTTTCTCGGAGGCTTCCCTTAATCCAGATTCTTTGCCTCCTGCGCCAGTTAAACCGGACAGGTATTACAGGGTGCCTGAGGCTCATAAATTTCTATATAAGAGTCCTAGGGCGGACCCAGAAACTATTAGTCAGGGGCCTAAGGGTGTTAGAGCTTCTGTTGTAAAGAATCCGGTTCCTCTAGATAAGGAAGCTAGAGCTTTGGATAGATGGGGTAAGAAGGTGTATACCTCTTCTACTTTAGCAATGAGGGCTTTGAATTGCCAGTTTCATATGTTGAAGTATCAGAATTTCCTCCTTTCTCAGCTAAAATCTAAAGTGGATGCTTTGGCAGAGGGCATAGTGTGTAAAGAGTTGCAGGATTTAGTACATGTCTCTGAACAGGTGGGTAAGCATTCTTTGCAGTGTGGTTTTGATGCTGTACAGGCCTCTTCTAGGGTGGCTGCCACTGGATCAGTTCTTCGTAGGCACGCCTGGCTTAAGGATCAGAATTTGTCCGAGCATGTTAAAACTAGAATTCTGGATGCCCCTTTACAGTCTGAAGTTTTGTTTGGTCCCCCTGTGGAGTCGGTTTTGAAGAAAATGGAAGACAAGGCTAAGTCTATGCAGACTGTTAAAGATTTTTTGCAGGTGCAACCTCCAAAGTTTAGTAGAAATTGGCCTACTAAGGGGTGGACCTACCCTTCTTCTGATTCTCAGTCTAGGGGTAGATCTAGGCGTGGCAGGGGCAGAGCTCACAGTACATTCAGGCCTAGAACTTGGAGTTCACCTGCACAATCTGCAGGTGAGGGCAGGGGCCAGTCCTTTCGTAAACAGGCCCAATGACCTGCATTTTCAGCTGCCAGGTTCTTCTTCCCTGGCAGCTCCTTTGGGAGGAAAATTAGCACTCTTCAAGCAAAACTGGCTTTTAGTCACCCAGGACAAATGGGTATTGGACATTATAAACCGAGGCTACAAGTTCTATTTCCATACATTGCCTCCTTTCAAAGGCATGCCAGACATTCCTCCTCTGCAAAGGATAGAGGCTCACGAGCAGATTTCTTTACTTCTTCAAATAGGAGCTATACAGCCAGTTCCTCTGTCAGAAGTGGGACTAGGATTTTATTCTCGCCTGTTTCTAGTACCAAAGAAAGGGAACACGTGGAGACCAATTTTGGATTTATCTATCCTCAACACTTATCTGGACATTCCAAAGTTCAAAATGCTGACGTTACAACAGCTTTTACCTCTGTTGGGAAAAGATCACTGGATGGTAACTCTGGATCTCAAAGAGGCTTATCTTCATGTTCCCATCAGGCCCAGTTGCAGGAGGTACCTGCGTTTCCGGGCTGGAAATTTACATTATCAGTTCTCTGCATTGCCCTTTGGCTTATCTACTGCGCCCAGAGTGTTCACAAAGGTTCTGGCTCCAGTGATAGCCTTTTTCAGGTTAAAAGGAATACAGATTTATCCTTATTTGGATGATTGCCTGATTATTGCACAACACAAAGACGAACTTCTGCATCATCTACAGTATGTGATGGTAGTGTTAAGATGCCTAGGGTATTCTGTGAACGAAACAAAGTCCAGTCTAGTACCCTCTCAGGACATGTGCTTTCTGGGTGTAAGACTGAATACAGCTTCCCAGATGGCCTTTTGACCCCGGACAAACAAAGAAGCCTTTCTCTTTATTTCCATCAAATGTCTCTACAGTCCAGGCTGACTGCAAGGACAGTCCTTCAAGCCTTGGGGTTCATGGCATCTTGTATTCTGGTGCTTCCCAATGCCAAACTGCATATGAGGAAGCTTCAATGGTATCTCAAAAATGTATGGACACAACACTGCCAAGATCTAGACACTGTCATTCAGATAATACCTTGCATTCAGAAAGAATTTTTGTGGTGGGCTCAGGAATGTCACCTAAACAAGGGACTCTCTGTGACCCGACCAGAGGCGAGTCAGATTCTAACAACAGATGCCTCGGACAAGGCTTGGGGAGCACACCTCAATGGAAAATGAGTGCAAGACACGTGGCCTGTCAGACTTCAACATTTGCATATCAACTTGAAGGAGATGTTAGCAGTCCAATTTGCATTGATGGCTTTCAAGGATTTACTTCACCCAGGACAGGTGTTGATTCAAACAGACAACACTACTGTCATGTGGTACATCAACAAGCAAGGGGAACCCATTCGTACCCTCTTTGCAGGCAAGCGATGATTTTGTGGGAGACTGCTCTCAGTTTACACCTCAATCTTCAGGCAAGGTTTCTACCAGGAGCACAGAACTCCTTAGCGGATGTGTTGAGCAGACAAATTGTGGATCCTCACGAGTGGAAACTGGATCCTCATGTGTTTCAAAAGTTGACAGTGTTATGGGGGACTCCAGACATAGATCTGTTCGCTTCTCCACTAAATTACCAGTTGCCAAAGTTTTGCACAAAATGTTTCATCCCACAGCTTGGAAGGTGGATGCTCTATCATTCAGTTGGAGCAATCTTCATGTCTATGCCTTTCCACCTCTGCCTCTCATTCCCAAGGTACTCCTGAAGGCCAGAATAGACAAGCCATCCATGATTCTGATAGCGCCGGATTGGCCTCGACAGCACTGGTACCCACTACTGAGGAGTTTGGCAGGAGCCTCCATGGCCTCTGCCTTTGATTCCGCATCTTTTGTCTCAGGAGGGCAATCACTTCCTCAATGTCAAGATTCAGTCTCTGCATCTCACAGCCTGGCATATTCTGTTTTAGACCCTGGAGGGTCTCCGCTTCCACAACAAGTTTTGAATGTTATTTTGGAGGCCAGAAGGCCTAGTACAAGGAAAGTTTACGCTGATAAATGGAGGAGATTTTTTCTTTGGAGCAAAGCGAAGGACTTTGATGTTTCCAAGCCTGATTTAAGTGTTTCTCTTCAATATCTTTCTGAGTTATTGGACAAGGGTTTGTCTTTCTCCTCGATAAAGGTTCATGCTGCAGCCATTTCTGCTCACTATGACTGTGACCCTCCTTTATTTTCCCATCCTTTGTTTAAGCAATTTCTTAGAGGGGCAAAGAACATAAGACCTCCACGTAGAGCTCCTACTCCTGCTTGGGATCTCAATTTTGTGTTGGAAAAGCTTACTCTACAACCTTTTGAGCCTGCAGCTACTGCCGAGTTAAAGTATTTATCATGGAAGACTGCTTTTTGTTGGCCATTACCTCTGCAAGAAGGGTTTCTGAATTACAGGCCCTTATGGCAGTGGAACCTTTCCTGATTTTTCATAAGGATAGGGTATCTTTGTACTAATCCTTCCTTTATGCCTAAAGTGGTTTCTAGTGTGGCCTTGAACCAAACTATTCATTTGCCTACTTTTTATGCAAACCCTCAAAATAAAGGGAGAAGATTTTGCATACTTTGGATATTCACAGGCAGTTACGTTATTATTTGAGCAGAACCAAGGGGTTCAGGCAGTCTCAGCAGTTGTTTGTTTCTTTTGCTTTGGGTTCTCAGGGAAAACCTGTTTCAAAACAAACTATTTCTAAATGGACTGGGTTTTGTATTTCTTTCTGTTATTCCCATCATGGTAAGGAGATTCCGGCTGGAATCAGACCTCATTCCACTAGAGCTACTGCCACTTCTACTGCCTTTCTAAGGGGTAGCTACAAAGATATTTTGGAAGCAGCCACTTGGAGTTCAGTACATACTTTTTCCAAGCATTACCACCTTCCTCTTTATTCTAAGTCTAGGGCTGGATTTGCCACTGCAATTTTACAGGGCATTTTAGCAGCCCCTAATGCTTTATGATTTTGCCATCCTCCCTTTACCTCTGCTTTGGGATTCTACCCATATGTAAGGACTGCAGCAATGTGAGATGAAGAACATAGTACAGTTTTGTACCTACCATAAATGTAGATGTTCAAGATCCACATTGCTGCAGTCCAATACCCTCCCTCCTTCCCTCTGTAGTTTGGCATGGTTATATGGTTTGGGTGATGGTTGTTGTTGGGCATGTTTTTGGGAGGTATCCTGTTTTTGGGCTGTGGCCTTTCTTTTTAGGGCCTTCTGACATCTGGGGCAAGAAAAGACTGAGGATATGACGTCGGTCATGCGCTTTTATACCCTGACGCTATGATGTCAGATCTGAGCGCCCCTGACCGACGTCAGCCTAATACTTTGGTATTCGGGCCGACCGAGGACAGCGGACTACCCATATGTAAGGACTGCAGCAATGTGGATCTTCGAACATCTACATTTATGGTAGGTACAAAACTGTACTTTTTTTTTGGTAAGTTTGCTGTATTTGGTAATAATCTTTTTTGTCTAAGAGGATGGCTTTTTTTGCAAGATTTCTTAGTTGTCTAAGGGTTTTGTGATCTGTAGGATCCTTAATATTATGCAATTTAGCCCAAGATTTGTTTCTTTGAAGGATTTTTTGCCTAGTGGTGTTTGAGAGCCAGGGGGCAGGCTTAGTTTTATTTCTAACAGAGCGAATTGGAGCATGTTGGTCAAGGATTGCTAAGAATGTGGAATTAAAGTATTCCACAGCTTTGTTAAGTGGGAGTGATTCAAGTGGAGACCAGTTGCAGTGTCTAAGTTCTGTTAGGAAGAGTTCAGGGTTAAAATACTTTTTAGTGCATATTGTCCTGAAAGTGTTTGGAAAAGTTAGGTTGGTTTTATGCCCGATAATACAAGTTAGTGAGTGGTCACTTAGGTCATCTGGGAGGGTACCTACTCTGTATGTTTGGTGAGGAGTATTAGAATCCAGTCTAAGGTACTTTCTTTGTTATTAGGTTTATTAATTCTAGTAGGGGAGTTGATATATTGTGAAAAGCCATATAGGTTAATGTGGGTAGTAGGGGTGTACATTACTACAGGAGTTCCAGTCTATATTAAAGTCTCCTAGGACTGTAGTTTCTTGTGGGATATTAATAGACAGAGTCAGTTCAGGATATTTTCAATGGTATTAACGTTATTTCCTGGGGGAAGGTAGATACAAATGAGGTATATGGATTTACATGAATTAACCTGAAATTTAGAAATGAGGATTTCTGCATTATTGTCAGAAGGTGGTTTAAGGTTTGCAGTGCTGATTTGTAGCTCTGTTTTATAAAGGATTGCTACCCCTCCTCCCTTTTTGGCTGTGCTGTCTAGTCTAAGAATATTATAGCCAGGTGGGGTGACTTCATTGTCTTTGGTTGTAGGCTTTAGCCATGTTTCAGATAAACATAGGATGTCAAATAGGTGGACATCTAGGAGGGCATGGAGGTGGCCGACTTTGTTATTGATGCTGCGTATGTTAAGATGAGCTATATAGAGAGAGTTAGAAGGTTTAGTAGGGGCCAGGGTATTACTATTGTTAGAGTTAGACTTGTCAGTAGAAAGTGTGGTGGTGATCATCGTGTTTCACTGCTGCAGTCATTACACTTGGGTTATCCTGCCATCAGGCAGGCCCGCAGTCGGCCTGAGTTCCAAATTCTTGGTCCGGCGTTGGTTGCTGTCGTCTCTTCCCTGATGTCAGTGCGCCAGGGGTATATAAGAAGCAGCCAATGCCATTTTCTTCAGTCTTTCTTGCCGCGTGGTGCCCGAAGCAACAGCAGTTCACAAGTGCCAGTCGGCCGACTCCTGAGATTTCAAATCTATTTCAGAACCGAAGTCATCAATAAAGCTAAGGTACCCCATTGGAGAAATTGTTTCTTGCCTCAGACCGATGTCAGAAAAAGTTAATAATTGTATTTCTTGTGGGAAGCAAGTACCTCATAAGGATTTTCATTCTTACTGTATTCCATGCCTAGGCCCAGATAACAAACGCACTATTAAATGTCGGTTTGATTTTGCTCGCCATTACTTTGGGCAAAAGTTTAATTATACAATGCCGTCGGAACAGCCGACAACTGGAATGTGTAAAAAGCGTAAAGATAAGGCAAGGCATCAGAGGCCCAAAACTGACGACGAAGCCTCTTCTAGGCCAGTCGCTGGTTTGCCGGTTTTCAGTGAGGCATTTTCGCAGCCCCTGACACCCGCTACCTCAGAACCACAGGCCACGTCCGACTCCCACGTGGAGGTGCCTAGGCCTTTGGAGCCTCAAGGTGTTGGGCCAACGGAGATTAACCCTTCAGATGGGTCCAGAGCCGCTGAGCAGGCATCGGCTTCTGAGGGTGTTTTCAGGCCTACTCAACTTACCGTTACATCTGCAGCCAAGACTAAGCCTACACTAAAGACAAAGAAGCAAGTACAACATTCACCTGGACAGGCCTCCATGCCTAAAAAACAGATGCTCAAGATGGCCAAAGACTTGATAACTCTGATCAGGGGTTCCCATCCCCCTCCTGATAAAAGGCCTAGGCAGGATACAGACTATGATTCCTCTGACCAGGTTTCAGTATATTCTGATTTCTCTTCAGACCAGGGATATACTTTACCCCCTATGAGGACTCTGATGCTGAAGAATCCATTCATTCAGCCTCTCCTCCTGAGGATTACTCTTTTGTGGAAACTTTACATACCATGAGGGAGCATTTCCATTAGGAAGGCCAGGATTACTCAGAATCCAAGAAAAGGCTCAGAGACTTTCTTTTGCTGCCTCAGCACAGGCCCCTTGCTATTCCGCCAGTGTTGGACATTGTGGATGATGTGTTCTCTGAATCTAGTTTAAACCCTGATTCTTTACCCCCAGCTCCAGTCAAGCCAGACAGATACTACAGAGTCCCTGACTCTCACAAATTTCTTTATAAAAACCCTGTTGCAGACCCAGAAACTATTTCCCAGGGTCTCAAAGGGGTTAAGGCTTTCATGGCTAAAAATCCAGTTCCCTCAGATAGTGACTCTAGAGCATTAGACAGATGGGGAAAGAAAGTTTACACCTCTGCAACTTTAGCAGTGAGAGCTCTAAATTGCCAGTTTCACATGCTTAAGTGTCAACAATACTTACTGTCTCAAAGCAGAAAATGAGTATAAATGCAGAACAACCTGACTATAAGGAAATGCAGGATTTATTGCATGCAGCTGACAAGTGGGAAAGCATACGTTGCAATGTGGTTTTGATTCATTAGAAGCTTCTTGTAGAGCAGCAGTTACAGGATCTGTGATTCGAAGGCATGCTTGGTTAAAAGAACAAAGTTTAGCAGATCATGTTAAGGCAAAATTATTGGATGCTCCTTTGCAGCAAGATAATTTATTTGGTATTAAGGCAGGAGAAGTATTAAAGAAAATGGAGGATAAGGCAAAATCTATGCAAACAGTAAAGGGTTACTTACAGGTACAGCCACCACGATTTAGCAGAAATTGGCCTACAAAGAATTGGTCCTTTCCAGTGTCAGACAGGCCACAAAGAGGCAGATACAGATGCCCAAGAGGCAGATCTCAGCCACAAGGTTCTTACAGACCACAACAGTGGGGTGCTTCAAACCCAAAACAAGGTGAGGATAAGTCACAACCTTACAAGAAACAGTCCCAATGACTCCCCCTTCCTATGCCAAACTCTTTCCTTTTGGCAGCTCCCTTAGGGGGGAAACCAGCACTTTTTACTCAAAACTGACAAGCAATCACCCAAGACAAATGGGTGCTAAATATTGTGTCTCATGGTTACAGGTTCCACTTTCACACTTTTCCAAGGCTAAAAGGAATGCCAGACCTGCCACAAAATCAATGGGCAGAGGCACAAAAACAAATTACAGCTCTCATGGACATGAGAGCTATTCAAAAAGTACCACAGCAGGAAAATGGACAAGGATTTTACTCAAGACTCTTCCTGGTACCCAGAAAGGACAAAGCCTGGAGACCCATTCTGGACCTATTCACTCTAAATACTTACCTGGATGTTCCCAAATACAAAATGCTGACACTACAACAGCTCCTTCCCATGTTGGGCAAGAAAGCTTGGCTGGTTACTTTGGACCTCAAAGAGGCATTCCTGCATGTCCCTATCCGACACAATTGCAGAAGATACCGCAGATTCATAGCTGGTTCAATGCACTACCAATTCTCTGCACTGCCCTTTGGCTGATCTACTGCGCCCCAGGGTCTTTATCAAGTGCCTGGCACCAGTAATTGCATTTTGCAGACAAAAAGGAATTCAAATATATCCATATCTGGACGACCGCCTGATTCAAGCAGAGAGCAAGGACATTCTTCTACAGCATCTGGCGTTCGTAAAAAGATTAAGTTGCCTAGGGTACACAGTAAACGAAAAGAAATCAAAACTGGTACCCTCACAAGAGATAATATTCCTGGGTGCCAGCTTAAATACAACAGCCCAGATGGCTTATCTCACACTAGACAAACAAGGACAACTGACTCAGTATTTTCAATTTATGGCAACAAAGTCCCAACTCCCTGCAAGAAAAATTCTGCAGGCCTTGGGATTCATGGCATCCTGCATTGTACTAATTCCATATGCAAGACTGCATATGAGGAAATTACAATGGTACCTAAAAAGTGTTTGGTCTCAACATTCTCACAGCTTGGAGACACTAATACCTCTAATTCCCTGCCTACAACAGGAGTTTCGATGGTGGGCACAGGCATGTCACCTCAACAAGGATCAGCCTTTCACTCTTCCCACAGCCAGGCAGACTATAACAACAGACGCCTCTGATTACGCCTGGGGAGCACACATGACAAGAAAATGTATTCAGGGCAAATGGACCACAGAACAAATGCCTCTTCACATCAATCAAAAAGAGATGTTGGCTGTACAAAATGCCCTAACAGCTTACAAGGACCTTCTGCATCCAGGACAATTATTATTAAGGACAGACAACACCACAGTGATGTGGTACATAAACAAGCAAAGGGGTACTCATTCTTACTCCCTATGCAGGCAAGCCATGACCTTGTGGAACACAGCTATAACTTATCAAGTTCATCTGCAAGCACAATTCCTACCAGGAAAGATAAATACTCTGGCAGACGACCTAAGCAGAAACATCATGGATCCTCACGAGTGGAAATTAAATCCACAAGTTTTCAGCATGATGATGCAAAAATGGGGGTGCCTGGACATAGATCTCTTTGCCTCTCCACTGAATTGCCAACTACAAAAATTCTGCACAAGGACTTATCACACACAAGCATGGAAAGTGGATGCTCTTTCGTTCAGCTGGAAAAGCCTAAGCATTTATGCCTTCCCACCACTGCCTCTCCTTTCAAAGGTACTCCTAAAAGCCAGACAAGACAAACCACAGATGATTCTGATTGCTCCAGACTGGCCACGCCAGCATTGGTACCCAATCTTAAAGAACATAGCTCAAGGCCCACATTGGATTTTGCCTCAAATTCCACACTTTCTGACTCAGCAAAACAATCAGATACTGCACAGATTCATTAGCCAAACAGACAACTTCTCTCTCTAAAGCTGTTATGGATGTCATTTTGGAGGCCAGGAGGCCTAGTACCAGGAAATCTTATTCAGAAAAATGGAAGAGATGCTGTGCCTGGAACCAGGCTCAAAATCTTGATCCTCTGGTCCCCTAACATTCTTCAGATACTACAATACTTGACTGAGATGCTGGACAAAGGACTATCCTTCTCATCCATTAAGATTCACGTTTCTGCCATCTCTGCTCATTACAACACAGATCCTCCTATTTTTTCTCACCCTTTGCTAAAGCAGTACCTCAGAGGGGCTAAAAACATAAGACTGCCCCGGAGAGCACCAACACCAAATTGGGACCTAAATTTTGTTTTGGAAAAGCTCACTTTGCCTCCTTTTGAAGCAGCCAATTCAGCAGAGTTAAAATATATATCATGGAAAACTGCTCTGCTTCTGGCAATAACCTCAGCATGAAGAGTCTCAGAACTGCAGGCACTAATGGCAGTGGAACCTTTTATCATTTTCCACCAAGACAGGGTTTCTTTAAGAACAAAAACCCTTCCTTTATGCCTAAGGTGCTTTCCACTGTGGCTCTTAACCAATCTATTCACCTGCCAACATTTATCCAAATCCCCAAAATAAAGGGGAGAGACTTCTACATTCCTTGGACATACACAGGCAATTGCGCTTCTACTTGGACAAAACAAAAGCTTTCAGAAAATCTGAACAATTGTTTGTATCATATGCTACAGGATCACAGGGAAAGGCTATTTCAAAGCAGACCATTTCAAAGTGGATAGGACACTGTATCCGGCTCTACTACACACAAAATGGGAAACCTGTACCTAGTAATATTAGACCACATTCCACCAGGGCAACTGTCACTTCTACTGCTTTCCTTAGAGGAGTTACCTACCAAAGATATCTTGGAAGCTGCAACTTGGAGTTTGCACACCTTTAACAAGCATTACCATTTGCCTCTTTATTCTAGATCCAGAGCTGGCTTTGCCATTGCAGTGCTGCAGGGCCTCATAGCCACACCAAATCCTCTCTAGAGCCAGCCACCCAAACTCAGCTTTGGGATTCTACCCAAGTGTAATGACTGCAGCAGTGAAACACAATGAACATAGTACAGTTTTGTATCTACCATAAATGTAGATATTAGAGTGTCTTCACTGCTGCAGTCCAGGTTACCCACCCGCCAGCCCTCTTTCTTCTCTGGGACTAACCTATACTACCTATGTGGTGTATTTTCTGGTTAATGAAGGTTTTATTTTTACCTTTTCTGTATGTTTTATTAGCAATATGTATTGCCTACCATTTTTGGGGGCACTTGACATCTGGGGCAAGACAAACTGAAGAAAATGGCGTTGGCTGCTTCTTATATACCCCTGGCGCACTGACGTCAGGGAAGAGACGTCAGCAGCCGACGCCGGACCAAGACTTTGGAACGCAGGCCGACTGCGGACCTGCCTGATGGCAGGATAACCCAAGTGCAATGACTGCAGCAGTGAAGACACTCTAACATCTACATTTATGGTAGGTACAAAACTGTACTTTTGGGCCAGGGTTGGGATGAATGTCCCCATCTAGTAAGGAGTGGAGGTATATTTTATTTATAGGGTACCGAGGCTTGTAGTAATAGTCAAGTAACTTTCTAATTTTTAGAATGGTATACCTAATGTGTGCTAGTCAATTATATTTGGCTTGTAGGTAGCAGGGTTTGTATATGGTGTTTATGAAGTTTTGGGAGGTTGGGAGTGTTTGTGTTAAAGTATGTTTGGAGGGGAAGGATATGGAGACGTATAATGTTTGTTCGTAGGAGGTTAGCAGATAGGCAATGGTAAGAGGAAAGAGTGATGAGTAGTATGTGTATTTGGTGTAGAGTGGTTAAAATAGCCATTTTATAAGATTGTACAGTGGATGAAGAATGAGAGGTAAGGAAGTATAAGCAGGTTAGGAGATAAATTAATCAGTGAGATAATGTAAGAAGGAAGGATGGGAGGTAGGGTAATACTAGGTAATGTGTTGTGATTAATGAGGGTTGGGAGTGGTAATTAGATCCGCTGGATTGGATCAGATTTGATGGGGGTGTGGTTTTAGAGAAATAAATTTAGGATCACTAGGGGTGGGTGAGAATTGGGGGCAGGGTAGGGGAGCGGAGTGAGCCCGCAGGGCGAACGGAGTGGGTAGAGACCAGTGAGTGAAACGGGCAAGGAGAACAATCAGTGGATTGCTGACTGATGAGGTAAGTCAGGTTGGGGTAGTTGAGGAATAAATGAGAAGTATAGTGGGAGATTACAGCAAGACGAGGTGTAAGAGAGAACTATTGTAACAGGGTGAAGACAGTAGTCAGGAGAATGAGTTATTCTTGGGGGTTGGGATAGTCAAAAGGATGAGGACTGGATAGGGGTGCCACCTAGTGGCCAGGGACCTAAATGACACCATAGTATTGACTGGAGAGGGCTAGTCTAGAGTTAGATCGCTCAGTTCAGCAAAGGAATGATATAAAAGGCAGACAGGGGCTAGATTTAACTACAGGGTACAGAGGGGGGTATGGCCGCTGGCTTACCTGGCTGAGAAGCCTTTAATTACAGACTGTACAGTCCAAGAATACTACACTTAAGCAGCCAGTGTAAGAAAGCACATACTTTCTTCTTTCTTTTCGTGAATAGCACAGGGAACCCTTATAGGGTGCAGAAACAGTTGCAGAGTTGGGAAGGGTCCTTGGTTGCAGGTGGGTTCTTAACTCATATTGGAGCGCTGACCAGTTGGATAGCTTGAGAATGGACAAGATAAATCAAGACAGCTAGCAAGGAGAGAGAAGAAACAAAAAACTTAGTAGGTAGGTAGTTCAGTCACAAGTACCCAAGCAAGTACACATAAGCAGCCACAATATACATGCAGTCTTCGGCGCAGGTACAGTTTAGGAAAAGGATAAAAACACATTCATCAGATGAGCAGGGATACAACAATGTTGAAGACTAAAGGATATGTGACAAACTAGTATGGTCTATATCCTAAGGTTGGTACATTTGACTAGAGAAACATGTTAGAGTAGAGCATTGAACACCACAGACCCACACAGAAATTGCAGTTATGATATATCCTTCACTAGCTTGTTGTAACTAATGTAGGGAAAACACTGTTCTGGAACTACCAAGGAACAACTGCAATCATTAAAATACTATTAAACAGTTAATGTAGTTGTTACAAAACAGTCAACATAAGCTGTTACAAAGTTAAAAGTACTGTAGTACATTAAAAGTACTATTAACAGTTTCAGTAGTAGTTACAAAACAGCATACAGCATTTAAAGCAATCATATCATACAGTGTTAATTTGGCAATGGCTAGTCACTGTCGCATTGCATGCACATCAGAAAAATAAGGGGCCTGTGTGAATACAGCAATTGAATGCGGAAAGCCAATAAAAACAGAAGATAGGAGATTATGAAATGACTACTCAGCTACAGGACAAGTTCATATTATGGCCGAGAGTCTGCCTAGGTGCATTAGGTAGTAGTCGGTGCACTCTATGCAGTTAAAAAGACCAGGGGGTATCTAGAGGTGTGCTGCATGTGTAGCTATATGTGTTGTATTGTCCGGTAAACGGGCATGCATATGTGTGTAGCTATATGTGTTGTATTGTCCGGTAAACGGGCATGCATATGTATGTTGGGAAATACTCTTCTGACCACTCGTTGATTTAGCAGGGCAAGCAGGAATCAAAGTAAGGCTGAGGGTCCGCCTTTGCAGGTAATGCGGATCTATGGCAAAAAGTGTCTTGAAGCTAGAGGTAGCAATCTACCTTTTGTAAGTCCCCACTCAAAGGAGTCCCTTGTGAGTGCTTTAATTTCCTCGTCTGGTGCTTCAATTTATATTCTTTCTTTTGTTTTTTGGCACATTCAGTTGCTGCCTGATTTTTTTTTTTTATCTACTACTGGTTTGATTTCATTTCCTACTTGACACCGATATGCTTCTGCTAAATTAAGCAGAGAAGTCATCATAGGTTTATTCTCCTCGTGTTTCAAAACTTTCACTACAGTTGGGTTTTGTGAGCTCAGCAAATGTGTTAAGTCCCACAATTGCAGATCTATATATGTAATCAATTTCAAGGAGGCCCTTCCCTCCTTCGGAATGGGGAATATACATTCTTGGTATACACTGTTGTGTTTTTCGGCTTTTCCCGCTTAGGGGTCGCCACAGCGGAACTCCGGTCCATCATTTGGTGAGCTTGAAGCATCCTTCTTGTTTTCCTATCTAATCCATCCAACATGTTTTGGGGCCAGTCAGTCACTCCAACACTGATTTATAGCTTGGATTTTCTTCCTAGATGTCAACGCTGTTGTCAGAATTAGTCTTCTAAAATATTCCTTACTGAGTTTTATTCACATTTCTTTATTGTTGATCCTTCAATTCACAGATATTTATATACTCCCTCTTGCTCCATTACTTTTATGTCACATTCTTGTCCCAAACTGATGTTTTCCTGGTGCTGCAGTTTTCCTGCTTTAAAGGTTGATTTTGCACACTTATCAAGATCAAATGATATTCTTAAATCATCTGAAAAAGGTTTGACAACCTGCAGCTGTGCTTTAAGTTCCTCATCTGATGAGCTACACAGTTTTAAATCCTCGAGAGAGAAGATAACTCTTTACACTTTGTTTTCCAGGGCCAAATTGTAGCCATGACCTAAGCTGTTAAGTAAACAGCTTAATGAGTTAATGGCAAGGCAGAATAACAACGGTGACAGAGAGTCACCCTGTAATATTCCCTTTTGAATGTTTATACCTGGGATGATAATTTGTCCTTTATCTTGGCTTAATTGCAAAGTGGTCTGCCACTGTTTCATGGTCACTGTAATGTAGTCTGTCAGTGTAGGGTGTATCTTATACATTTTTAAGCACTCTTTTATCCATGAGTCTGGGATACTATCAGATGCGTTTTTATAGTCAATCCATGCTACACTTTTCTTCCCCTTTTTACAGTTCTCCAGTATGACTTTAACAACAAATGATCCTTTGTTCCATATGACTTTCTTTTATTGCCCTTTTGTTCTACTGCCATAATTGAGTTTTTTTTCCTGAGTGACTATAAACTGTCAGCATCAATTCCCATGTATAGTTTATATGTCGTCAGAAGACAAGTTATTGGTCTATAATTTTTAGGTTAGCATGAAGGTTCACTCTTAGGTTGGAGCATTGTTTTTCCTGTTGCTAGCCAGGTTGTTGTCTGTTCTGGGTGCACATATAAATAGTTCTTACTCATGGCTAAATCTTCGTGCAAAGATGTTAATACTTTTAACCAAAAGTTAGGTACTGCATCTGGGCTTAGAGTTTGCCAGTTAGAGGCTTTTCTTAACATTGTTTCAATCTCTCTGGCTGAAGTTCTTCATGTTTCACTGTTGCAGTCATTACACTTGGCTTATCTGTCTGCAGGTAACCCTCACTCTGCCACGAATTTCTGCATCGAATGTTGTTGCTTCTTCCATGATGTCAGGTCGTCAGGGGGTATAAAACATGCAGCCGACGCCATTACATCAGCTTTTCTTGCTGAGTGGAGCCCGAAGCAAAAGCAGTTTGCAAGTGCCGGTCGGCCGCTACCTGAAATTTTCATTATTCGAGTTTCAGACCCGAAGTCTTCTAAAGCAAAGTACCCCATTGGGGATCCTTTTTTGTTGCTCTAACCGATGTCAGAAAAAGTTAATTGTTTTGCCTGTGGAAAGAAAATACCTCACAGAGATTTCATTCTTACTATGTCATCCCAGACCATGATGTTCCTCACTGTCGGTTTTGTGCCTTGTTCAACCCCCGAACTGTTCGTCGTTGGCTATCTTTTTTGCTAAATTCTTTCGCTCTCATTCTCCATATTCCGAAATGGCTTCGCTAAGCCATCCGACCACCGATCTTCCGAAAAAATGTAAGGATAAAGACAGAGACAGACCGCTTAGGTCCAAAACTGCTGATGACGCTTCCGTTAAGCTAGCCACCAGTCCGACGCTTCCGTTAAGCTAGCCACCAGTCCACAAGTACTCAGGCGTTTTCACATCCCTTGATACCCGCTTCTACAGATTCGCAGGCCTCTACTGAGACCCATTTGGAGTCCGGTATGCCGTGAGATGCTTCTTCGACTATGGAAGCTGTGGATGTCTCTATCTTGGATGGGTCCGGAGCCACTGTGCAGACACCGGCTTCTGAGGGTGTATTCAGACCTTCCGATGTTCATATTAAATCAACTCCTTTGTTTCAGACTAAAACTACTGAATTTCTCAGGCCAAGAGTTCGCACTATGCCTAGGACACAGACGACCAAAGCGCATTCTCAAGCTCCCATGCCACAGATACAAATGGTTAGAATGGCTGAAGTCTTATTACTTTAATTAGAGGAAGTCAGCCTTCCCCCTCTAAAAGGCAGAATTGATTTTCCTTCTGATTCTTCAGGTCATCAGTCCGATGACTCTGACCCCTCAGATTACCAGGACATACCTTTATCTACCTTTGAGGATTCTGATGCAGAGGATTCCATTCCCTCTGCCTCCCCACCACAGGATTTTTCTTTCAGTAAAACTCTGCATACCCTCAGAGAGCATTTTCGCTGCGAGTGCCAGAACTACCTACAGTCCAAAAAGAGATTCAGGGAATTTTTAAACTTGCCTCAGCACAGGCCTCTAGCTATCCCTCCTGTTCTGGAAATTGTAGATGATGTCTTCATGGAATCCAGTCTTACCCCTGATACTTTGCCACCAGCTCCTAGAAAACCTGACAGGTACTACAGAGTACCTGCCGCTCTCAAATTTCTAAGAATCCTACTGTGGATCCAGAGACCATTTCCCAGGGACCTAAAGGCATTAAGGCTACTACAGCCAAAAACCCTACCCCTTCGGACAGGGATTCTAGGGCTTTAGACAGATGAGGAAAGAAGGTATACACCTCTGCTACTCTTGCCATCAGGGATTTAAATTGCCAGTTTCACATGTTAAAGTATCAGCAACATATTATGGAACTAATTAAACAAGAAATTATGTTGATTCCTGATTGTGTAGAACATAAAGATTTACAAGAGTTAATGCATTCTGCAAACCATGTCGGAAAACATACGTTGCAGTGTGGTTTTGATGCTTTAGAAGCATCTTGCAGGGCTGCTGTCACTGGGTCTGTTCTTAGAAGGCATGCTTGGCTAAAGGAACAAATCTTGCTAGACCATGTCAAAGCAAAATTACTAGATGCTCCATTAAACCAAGAACGTTTGTTTGGCACTAAAGCAGAAGTTGTTCTTAAGATGGAGGAAAAAGCTAATTCTATGCAAACTGTTAGATTTCCTGCAGGTACAGCCACCTAGATTCAGTAGGCATTGGTCTTCAAAAAACTGGTCCTTTCCAGCCCCTCCCAGACCTTCTCAGTCCAAACCCAGGGGCAGCAGACCACCAAGACTACAGTCTCAAGGTTTGCACAGATCTAAACAATGGAGTGCTCCCACCTCAAAAACGGAGTGGTAAGCCACCATCCTATGGAAAAAGTTTACAATGACTTGCCCTTCATCCTTCCCAGCCTTGCCCACGTACTTGCACCCCTAGGAGGAAGGGGTCTTAATGGTTAAGGTGTTAGCATTACAAACACAAGGTGCAGGGTTTGAGTCTTAGAAGGGATAATTGGCTAGGCTTAAAAAATGTCTCGCAAGGGCAAGTTAGCCTAGTACTAATCTATGAATCTATGAAAACTCACCCTGCATGCAAAAAAACGGAGTACGTTACCCAGGACAGATGGGTCTTAAACATTGTATCCCAGGGATACAGATTCAACTTCCACTCACTGCCAACCCCAAGCGGATTGCCAGACCTCCCCCCAAACCAGTGGGCAGAGGTCCACAAGCAAGTACTTTCTTTTCAGTATCAAGGCTATTCAATCAACCTATTCCAACAGAGCAAAGGGGACAGGGTTTCTACTCCAGATAGTTTCTGGTACCCAGAAAAGAAAACTCTTGGCACCCTATCCTGGATCTGTCAATTTTCAACACCTTCCTGGTGGTTCCAAAATTCAAAATGCTTACTCTCCAACAGCTGCTTCCTATGGTAGCCAATGACTCCTGGCTGGCCACCCTAGACTTAAAAGAAGCTTATATGCACATCCCCATAAGTGAATCTTGCAGGAAATACCTACCCTTCAGAGCAGGCTCTATGTGCCATCAGTTCTCTGCACTTCCCCTTTGGCTTATCTACTGCACCCAGGGTATTCACAAAATGTTTGGCTCCAGCCATTGCATACTGCAGGCAGAGAAAAATTCAAATTTACCCATACTTGGACAATTGCCTGATTCAGGCAGACAGTCAGGAATTGCTACTTCAGCACCTGACATTTGTAAAGAGACTTCTAACTTCTCTGGGGTATACCATCAACAAAAAGAAATCACATCTGGTACCCAGTCAAAAAATTGTATTCCTGGGAGCAAGCTTGAACACAACTTCCCAGATGGCATTCCTCACTCCAAAAAAATAGGTTTATTTGACAAACTACTTCAATCTACTGGCCATCCAAACCCAGCTAGCTGCAAGAAAAAATGCTGCAAGCCCTAGGGTTCATGGCCTCTTGCATTTTACTAATTCCATATTCAAGACTGCATATGAGGAAACTTCAGTGGTACTTAAAAAGTCTTTGGTGTCAACATTCTCAGGACCTGGAACTAATGATTCCTATCATTCCTTGCCTAAGGACAGAGTTCCTTTGGTGGGCAGAGGCCTGCTACCACAACAAGGGTCTCCCTTTCACTCAACCCCCCCGCTGCCCTAACTCTGACAATAGACTCATCAGACTATGCGTGGGGGCTCACATGGCAGGCAAATGCATTCAAGACAAATGGAGCCCAAGACAAATGCACCTGCATATCAATCAGAAAGAAATGGTAGCTGTAAAGAATGCATTGACAGCCTTCAAGTACCTTATCCTTCCAGGGCAACTCTTGATAAAGACAAACAACATCACAGTTATGTGGTACATAAACAAGCAGGGGGGAACTCATTCCTACCCACTCTGCAGGTTAGCCATGGCTCTGTGAAACACAGCCTTGAGCAATCAAGTGCACCTGCAAGCTCAATTCCTGCCAGGCAAACTAAATTCACTGGCAGACGACAAGCAGAAATCTAATGGACCCACACGAGTGGAAACTGGAACCCAAATCATTCAAGTTTCTGATCCACAGGTGGGGGGCACTAGAGGTGGACCTCTTTACTTTTCCCCCAGAACCATCAGTTGAGCAAATTTTGCACCAGAACTCCCCACAGCCAAGCATGGAAAGTGGATGGCCTGTCCTTTACATGGGAAACCTCTCAATCTATGCCTTTCCCCCTCTGCCCCTCCTCATGAAAATACTACTCAAGGTCAAACAGGACAAGCCAAGAACAGTCCTGATTGCACCAGACTGGCCACGCCAGCACTGGTACCCACTTTTACGCAGTCTGACAGTAGTGCCACCCGGGCATCTGCCTCAGACCCCTTCCCTGCTGTCCCAGCAGGAGGGCCTGATTTTGCATCCTCCGCTACAAACCCTGAACCTAGCACCCTGGCTCATCCTCTGAATACATCACCAGCAACCCTCAGCAAACAGGTGATGGATGTCATCCTTGTGGCCAGGAGGCCTAATACTAGGAAATCCTATTCAGAAAAGTGGAAAAGATACTGTTCTTGGAGCCAGTCTCAGGGAAAGGACACTACCATGCCCAACTTACCTCAAATTCTAGATTATCTAACAGAACTGCTCCATAAAGGCCTATCCTCTTCAGTTGAGATTCATGCCTCTGCCATCTCAGCTCATTACTGAGCCACCCCTCTTCTCTCACCCTCTGATCAAACAGCTCTTGAGAGGAGCTAACAATTTAAGACTCCCGAGAAGAGCTCCCACTCCAGCCTGGGACCTTAACTTTGTACTAGAGAAGCTCACACTTCCCCCCTTTGAGCCTGCTGCTACAGCAGCGTTAAAATTCCTGTATTGGAAAACAGCCTTACGTCTAGCATTCACTTCAGCAAGAAGAGTGTCTGAGTTGCAGGCCCTTATGGCCATGGAACCCTTCATTATCTTCTATGCAGACAGGGTTTCCCTCAAGACTAAAGCATCATTTATGCCCAAGGTGGTATCTAGTGTGGTTTTAAACCAATCCATCCATTTACCAACATTTTCTCTAATCCTCAAAATAAAGGTTAAAGGATCCTGCACTCCTTGGATGTGCACAGACAGCTCAGGTTCTACATTGACAGGGCTAAGCCTTTCAGAAAATCTAACCAGCTGCTAGCCAGCTTTTGCTACAGGGGCAGAGGGCAAGGCCATTTCAAAGCAAACCATCTCCAAATGGATAGCACACTGCATCCATTTCTGCTACAAACACCATGGAAAACCTACCGCACAGGGGATCAGAACCCATTCCACTAGAGATACATCTATCTCTACAGCATTCCTCAGGGGAGTCCCTACCAGGGACATCCTGGAAGCTGCAACTTGGAGTTCTGTACACACTTTCACCAAGCATTACCACTAACCTATCTTTTCTAAATCCAGAGATGGATTTGCCACAGCAGTCTTACAGGGCCTGATTGCCAGCCCTAATGCTTCTTAACTACCTCCACCCTTCCTTATCTTTGGGAATCAACCCAAATGTGATGACTGCAACAGTGAAACACGAAGAACATAGTACAGTTGTGTACACTTACCATAAATGTAGATGTTCAAGTGTATTCACTGTTGCAGTCCTGGTTACCCTTCCTCCAGCCCCCTGACTTCTCTTTTATTCTACCTATCTTTTTTTGTTTTGCATATCTTATATCATGTGTATTTGCTTTTTGCTGGGGGTGTTCCATACCATGTAATTGCTTCCTATTTTGGGGGCACCTGACATCTAGGGCAAGAAAACCTGATGTAATGGCGTCGGCTGCATGTTTTATACCCCTGATGTCATGGAAGAAGCGACAGCATCCGAAGCAGAAATCCCAAGACTCTGGTATTAAGGCCGGCTGAGGGCTACCTGCAGGCAGATAACCCGAATGTGATGACTGCAACAATGAATACACCCAAACATCTACATTTATGGTAAGTGTACACAACTGTACTTTTCCAATTCAGTTTTACAAAACCAACATTTGTCTGTTTCTCCCACATGTTCAATGGACTTTGTAAACCAATGTGCATGCAGCCCACTGTCTTGGGCCGCCAATATTAACCTTTGATCTCTTGGTTTAAATTTGCCTCTCCTTAACCATTCCTTTATTCATTCCTGGTCAACATGAGGTTCTTCCAGAAGTTTTTTATACTTGCAACTATATTTATGCTTTTTCCACATTTCTTGGCTTCTCATCTGGTCCTTCACCTTCTTCTTTCTTTTGTTTTTTGGCACATTCAGTTGCTGCCTGATTTTTGTCTACTTAAGGTTTGATTTCCATTCCTGCTTGACACCGATATGCTTTTGCTAAATTAAGCAGAGAAGTCATCTTAGATTTATTCTCTTCATGTTTCAAAACTTTCACTACAGTTGGGTCTTGTGAGCTCAGCAAATATGTGCAGAGTCCCACAATTGCAGATTTATATATGTAATCATTTTCAAGGAGGCCCATCCCTTCTTCAGAACGGGGAATATGTAACCTTGGTATGCACTGATTTTTATAAATCATTTGGTGAGCATGATGCATCCTTCTTGTTTTGCGATCTAATTTATCCAACATGTTTTGTGGCCAGTCAATCACTCCTAAGCTGTAAGTTAGTACAGGAAGAGAAAATTGGTTTGTAGCCTGGGTTTTGTTCCTAGATGTCAGTGCTGTTTTCGGTATTTGTCTTCTGAAATATTCCTTACTAACTTTTATTTGCATTTGTTCGTGTTATATTGTTGATACTTCATCACTTCCCAAATATTTATACACTCACCCTTGCTCAATTTCTTTTATGTCACATTCTTGTCCCAAACTGATGTTTTCCTGGTGTTGCAGATTTCCTGCTTTAAAGGTTGCTTTTGCACACTTATTTATTATTTTTATTTGACATTTGTTGACCGGGTTAGTCCATCTGGGCTAAGGCCCTTTTTCAGTGGAGACCCGGGGAGAAAAGCTCCATGATTACAAAAATATGTACAGTTTACAAAAATGCGAAAAATTGTTTCTAGTACATGAAGAAGAGTATTTAACAATGGACAGTAAGTATACAATAACAATACTGGTAACAGTTAACATCCTTTGGAAAACTGTACAGTGAGTATGCAACTTCAAAACAGATTCCAGTTAACCTACACTGATGGCTAAATATGTTTGTTCAGGTAGGTAGACTAGGAGAGATTGGAAATGAAAGTAGAAGGAAAATAGTGGGTAGTGTTAGGGTAGCAGTAAAGAGAAGAGGAATGAGTGCGGCATAAGTATGTTGAATATTCTACTGAGTAGGAAAAGGTTTTTTAAGGGGGAGAGGGGAGGGGGAGTTAGGAAGGTAGAGTTGGGTCAGAGAGAAAGAATTGAGGGGGGAGTAAGGAAGGGTGTAGTAGGGTTGGAGAGAAAGAAGAAGTGGGAGATAGGTCTAGAGAGGTGGGTTAGTCGGGGGGCTGGTAACAAAGGCAAAGTTTATTTGAGCTAAGGTGATTTTTCACAGACTTTTTGAATAGGGGTTTGGAAGAAGTGTTTTGTATGTCCAGTGGGAGTTTATTCCAGTGTTTGGCTGGGTAATAGCTATACAGGTTCTTGCCAAGGTTGAGTCTGGGTTTGGTCGTGGTCAGTAGGTGTTGGTTAGAGCTCCAGAGTGTCCTGGTTGGAGTATTTGTTGAGATGATGGGTGATAAGGCAGGGCAGAAAGTGGGCTGGTAGAGAATGGAATGGATTATCTGGAGCTGAGAGAGAGAGTAAGGTTGTGAGGGAGCTCTAACCATTTAAGTTTTTGTAAAGCAAGACAGTGGTGAGAGGAGCAAGGAAGTTCAACAGCAAATTTTGCTACTTTGTTAAAGGTGGAATCAAGTTTGGCCATAAGAGAGGTCTGCAGGTTGGTGTGAATCTGAGAGCCATAGAGCAGGGTTGGAAGAAGGTAGGCATGTGATTTTTGCATGAGAGGAGAGAGCGGTTTTGTTTCTGTACAGGATGCCTAGTTTCTGCTGGGTTTTCTTGATGTTATTTAGTATATGCAGGTCTAATTTTAGTTGGTCGTCAGTGATGATCCCAAGTAGTATCAAGACCAAATGACATTCTTGTATCATCTGAAAAAGTTTTGACAGTTTGCAGTTGTGCTTTCAGTTCCTCATCTGATGAACTATACAGTTTTAAATCCTCGACAAAGAGAAGATAAGTCTTTACACTTTGTTGTTTTCCAGGAGCCAAATTATACCCATGGGCTAAGCTGTTAAGTAGACAGCTTAATGGGTTAAGGGCAAGGCAGAATAACAGCAGTGACAGAGAGTCACCCTGGAATATCCCCCTTTGAATTTTTATCCCTCGTATGATAATTTGTCCTTTATCAAGGCTTAATTGCAAAGTGGTCTTCCACTGTTTCATGGTCACTGTAATACAATCAGTGTAGGATGTACCTTATATTATACACTTTTAAGCACTCTTTTATCCATGAATGTGGGATACTATCAAATGCTTTTTTGTAGTCAATCCATGCCATACTTAGATTTATTAACAAATGATCCTTTCTTCCATATGACTTTCTTTTAGTGCCCTTTTGTTCTACTGCCATAATTGAGTTTTCTTGTAAATGTCTATAAACTCTGGCAGTATCAATTCCTGTGTATAGTTTATACATCATCTGAAGGCAAGTTATTGGCCTATAATTTTTAGGGTAGCTTGCATGTTCACTCAAGTAGGAGCATTGTTTTTCCTGTTGTTAACCAGGTTGGTGTCTGTTCAGGGTGCGCACATAAATAGATGAAGTTGTCTTCATTTGCTCTTCAACCTGTGGGTACTCTGATCCGACTCTGCCACTTTTCCAGCATCTGATCCAAGCTCCTCCCCTACCCATAATGCCCCTGTCTCCTGCCTCCCTTCAGATCTCATTTGCCGCACTAAAGATAAGCATCATGATCCGCTGCTCTGCACTTCCTTCGCGTAAGTGATTAGCTTTTTGTATATTTCTGTTCCACTTTTACTTAAATTTATTCCTTCCAATCTTTTCCCTACCCTGCGCTTTTTCTTTGGAGAGAGAAAAAAAATTTCTTCTTAATCTTCCTTCTGTCGTGTGTGTGTGTGTGTGTGTGTGTGTGTGTGTAAAGTTGGTTCTCTTGGCTGCAACTATGTTGGAGAATCCGAAACCAGGCTTCAAAAAGTGCACAGAATGTGGCCATAAGCTCTCCCCCAGCTGATGGCCAGACTCTGTAGTATGTCTAGGGGTCTCCCACCTAGAGTCCTCCTGCTCCATCTGTGTAGGCTTCAACCTGCACATTGATGGACAGGAGGAACAAGCTAATTATCAAAGGCCTCCTCCCCCTACCTCTTCTATCCCCGACTGCTACTACTCCTGTCCCCTCCCTGGCCTCTGGGACTCAAACTCCCGCCAAAAGGATGGGGACAAACATAGACACTGGGACAGGCTAAGCTAGAGTTTTCCTGATTGCTCGGCCTCTGCTGGTCCCCCAGCCAAGGTTCTCTCAGCCCCGGGACCGGAATCTCCCTGGCTCTCTTTCCCTCATTTCTTCCTGGAGCCGGAGGAGCTTCAGATCCGTTCACTGGCCCCGGCTTCTCACCAACTCTCCAGGCCAATTTCAGTGGCTTCTTCGGCCCACCCACCCACAGCCTTTCTGAAGCGGAGGTGGGTAGGATGATGCAGAAATTTATCTGCACTCAGATGCAGATCAAAGTCTTGCCTGCCCTCTCTCCCTCCGGAGCAGGGGGCATGCAGTCCACATTCCTACCAATTACTACTTCGCCAAACTGACCCCTGGTTTTGGATCCAAGGACTCTCAACGTTAAAGGGTTGGCACCGATGGTATCTTGATGCCAGCCATTACCTTGAGTGGGTTGGATCTGACGAGCTCGGATCCACCCAGCTCTTTGAGCTGTAGCCTTGGCACTGGATCTGAGTGAAGGGTGTTGGCTCTGAGCCTTTGGAGCAGAGCCTTCCATCGGAGTCTCAGCACCTAGAGGTTCAGCGGCGACTCCCCCATTGATCCATTGGGTGGTGGATCCAACTGTACTTCCTTCTCAGACGGTCCGCTCCCCCTCTGCCTTTGATGTGGTGGAGAGGGTTCTCTCGATCCCATCATGACTGTTGACTATCTCGTCTTCAGACTCTGCCCTGGCTCCCTCTGTTTCTGGTATGGATTCTGCTGTCCTGCTACCTCAGGGACAGCCTGCCGCCTCTCTGTCCCAGGAAGCTCCCACATGGGAGCAGCCAGACGTTTTTGAGTCTTCCCCAGAAACTCTCCCACATGGGAGCAGCCAGACATTTTTGAGTTTTCCCCAGAAACTCTCCCTGAGGAGGTACATAGAAAACATGCATGCAGAAGGAGGCACATTGACTCTGTGCCAGAGTCCCTCATGGAGGACACAGATTTGGGGGAAGGGGAGGGTTCCCCCCGGTCACCCCCAATGATGTCTGCTTTGGCAACATCATGGAGATCCTTTGTCAACGAGAGGGGTGTTCTGCCCAGAAACCCAACTCTGATGACTCTGTGTTCCTGGAGGCATTTGGCACAGGAAACTCTACATCCTGGGTGTCCCCTCCCATGGATCCACTGGTGGATCTGATTACATCTCTGGCAATGAAGGAACCAGACATGGTGGAGCTAATGCCCAAACACCCCAACAAGATTTTGAATGCTGCCACAGACAGGACCCACTGGACAAAGGGATCCACATAGATGCCATGGTAGTGGCAGCGGCCACTAAGAAAGAGCTCGCACAGGAGAGCTCCACAGTCCATCTGTCAGACCAAGAATCCAGGTTGATGGATGTCTTTGGTAAGTGGGTGTATGCTTCAGCCACGTTTTCGGTACATGTGCTGAATTATATGGCTAGGGAGATTGCTTGGTCTACCCCAGGGTCCATGATGGTGGAGGACCAGAAGGTTTTCTTTTCTTGCATGGCCACCCTCACATCAATTGTTAACACCTCTATGCGGCTTCTCATGTCTTGCACTGCAGGCACCGCTAGAGCTGCTGGGACAGGCATTGCCGTCAGGCGTCATGGCTGGCTCTGAGACTGTGCATTCTCAGAACCCTTTAAGGCGTCCTTTACCAATGCCCCGCATGATGGTTCCACTCTCTTTGGAAAGTCTGTACATGATACTCTTGACCAGAGCGAGAAGGACGGGAAGACTCTTTCTGCTGTCGGGATCCGCTTCTCCACCCCCCCCAACTATCCTATTCTAGGAATCAGTGGGGGCAAAGATGTGGTTTCAAAAGTCTCAGAGCTACTTCCAGGGCATGCAGGACTCTTTCCCCTAGAGGCAGAGTGGGATTTGATAGACACCACCCCTGAGGTTGAGGGGTCCGAGGAATCAGGGGTCTCCAGAGCCTTTCTCGGACAGACCCACTCAGCAACCCTGAATAGTTGCCCTGGTGCTCATCTCTGGAGGTAGTTGGGGGACACCTTTCTCTACACCCAATGGCCTAGGAGTCTATTACAAATGATCATTGGGTGTTGCCGATCATATCCAGAGGCTACTTTAGCTCTTTCAATCAATCACCCCTTCCACCCAAGCACAGGGAGGAAGCAGCACTGGAAATTGCAAAGCTGCTAGAAAAACGAGTCATCCAACCTGTCCCCCCAAGACCAGACCAGATTAGGCATTTATTCAAGATTCTTTCTGGTGCCAAAGAAGATGGGGGACTTAAGACCCATTCTGGATCTTTCCACCCTAAATCTGTCAGTTGCCAAGACAAAATTCCGGATGGTCACTCTTCAATCTGTCCTACCCTTTCTGCATAAGAACTATTGGATGTGCTCTGTCGACCTTCAGGACATGTACTTACCACATCAAGATGGACAGGTGCTCTCGAAGGTTTCTCCACATCTGGCTAGGGTCAAGTCATTACCAATTCAGAGCTCTCCCCTTTGGTCTCACTACAGCCCTCAGGGTGTTTACCAAAGTGATGGCAGTGGTAGCAGCTCACTGGAGACTACAGGGATTTTATGTCTTCCCCTACCTGGACTGGCTCATTGCTGCCCCTTCCAGGCATCAACTCTGCCAAGTGAGGGATTCCCTACTACACTTAGCCCATCAGTTGGGCGTACCCATCAGTCTCAACAAATCCCTACTGACCCTGGTTCAAGTGCTAGATTTCATCAGATCCCGGCTGGACACGATTCAAACCAAGATCTTCCTAACCTCCAAGAGGATCCAGTCTCTAAAACTACACGTCCACTGTATCCTTCAAGCTCAGTCGCCGATGGCAGGGTTGGTATTATGGGTGGTGGGGTCTGTAGCGGCCACGATTACTCTCTTACCCATGGCTTGACTATGAATGCAGGTACTTTAGTGGACCCTGGCGGTTCAATGGTCCATCCTACATCTTCCATTATCTCACCTCATTCGAGTATCTCAGATGTGCAGGGACTCTCTCTTGTGGTGAATCCATTCCCTGGATCTCCTTTGAGGTCACCCCTTTCTTCCACCTCCCCCTTTGGCCACTGTGATCACAGACGCCTCTCTGCTAGGTTGGGGGGTATAGTTTGGGAAGGACAGTCCAAGGTATGTGGTCCCCTTATGAGAGACAATTGCATATCAACATCCTGAATATGAGGGTGGTGCTCCTAGTGTTGCAAGCTCTCCATGCCCGTCTTCCCCTGGGGACGATTGCTATCCAGACAGGCAAAGTTGTCTGTGGTCTGGTACATCAACAAGCAAGGGAGAGCCAGGTCTTATCCCCTGTGTCAAGAGGCCATGAGAGTGTGGGAGTGGGCGATCTCCACCGAACATTTTCTGGTGGCAATGCACATTCCAGGGAGGTCCAACATTCTAGCTAACAGGCTCAGCAGATCTATCCTGATGCCTTACAAGTGGTCTGTTAATCCTTCAGTAGCGAAACAGATCTTTCTCAAGTGGGGCCACCCTTGCTGATCTCTTTGCCTCTCCTTCCAACGTAAAGTGCAGCAAGATTTTCTCTCTGAACCCCCCCCCCCCCACCGGGGGAAGCGATGCTCGGGTTCATGCTTGGCCCTCCGGTCTTCTGTATGCATATCCTTCTCTGCCCCTCGTACCGAAATTTCTTCAGAAAGCTCGCAGGCTGTTGAGCTTCGTCATCCTCATTATCCCATTCTGGCCTTACCAAGTATGGTTCCCCTCTCTGTGGTCTAATGTTGTGTGTCCACCCTGGACATTGGATCTGATTCCTGATCTCATATCACACCCGTCAGATTCCCCATCCAGACCTGGTCAGTCTGAAGCTCATTGCTTGACAGTTCCAGTTCCCATGATCGTCAGGACTCCTGGGTTATCCTCACTAGTCAAAAGAATTTTGGTGGTTGCTCACAAATCTTCTGCTAGGAAGGTCTATTCCAGTTAGTGGAAACTTTTTTTATTTGGACTTCTGAACTTGACCTGGGGCCATTCACTACTCTGGTTCAGGCGGTTTTAGATTTTTTAGCAAGTATTTTTCAGCAAGGTGCCAGTTCAGTTCTACGATCAAGGTCCAACTGGCAGCAGTATCTAACTTTCATGTAGGTGACAGCATGACTTTCCTAGCTGCTTCTAAGCTTTGTAACACCTTTTTGAAAGGCACATTCTTACTTTAGCCACCGGTTAAGGACCCAACACCTCCTTTGGATCTCATGCTAGTTCTGCAAGCCTTGGTCTCGTCCCCCTTTGAACCTGCAGGCACAGTGGATTTACAGTTATTGTCCTGGAAGATTGCTTTCTTGTTTGCTATTACATCTGCCAAAAAGGTCTTGGAGCATCAAGCATCATCAGTCAAGCCCCCCTATTTGGTATTTCATAAAGACAGGGTGTCACTGCGTACTAATCCATCCTTTCTTCCTAAAGTAACTTTGGAAATCAACATTAATCAAGTGATTAATCTTCAGTTTTCTTTCCAAATTTTCAAAATAAGGGAGTACAAACTCCACTTGTTAGATGTGCACAGACTACATTTTTACCTGTATAGGACAGACATTTCGTAAATCTGACCAACTTTTCTCCTATTCTAAGCCCTTTTTAGGGAAACCAGTGTTGAAAGTTAACATTGCCCGTTGGATTTCCCAGTGCATTTCCGGCATGTTCAGCTAGAGGTTTAACTCTGCCAGGTCAGGTTAAGTCCACCAGATCTATGGCTACTTCATCTGCCTTCTGGTCTAGAGTTTCTGTATATATTTGTTTGGCGGCTACTTGGGTTTCTTCACACACTTTCATTTCACATTACAAGTTGGACATTTTGTCCAGGAACAGGGCATCCTGCGTGGTAATCTGGAATATCCTTCCATGAGGGCCTCCCAGGTGTTTTGTAGCTGGGGACACTGTCCCACAGGTTGAAGAGCAAATGAAGACAACTTCAGATAAAGAAGTTATGTACTCACCATAACGTTCCATCTGAGTTGTTGCTCTTCATTTGTCTTCAACCATCCCTCCCTCCTTCCCCTTGCCTTGTATAGGCTGTGTGGTGGTCTGGTTAGATGAGGAATGGTCACCATATCAGAATGCCTTTGGTCTCCTCTGCTTGATTAGGGGGGATCCTTGTCATGAAATGAGAATTTAGATAGAGTTTGCTGCCAACCCCAGCATCCCAGTCTTATCTGAAGGGTGGAGGGAGACAGGGGCATTATGGGTAGGGG
This sequence comes from Protopterus annectens, assembly GCF_019279795.1. Classification (NCBI taxonomy): domain Eukaryota; kingdom Metazoa; phylum Chordata; order Ceratodontiformes; family Protopteridae; genus Protopterus; species Protopterus annectens. The sequence goes on from NC_056733.1 coordinate 906,511,556, forward strand.
AGAAGCTTGGAGCTCAGATCAGATGCTGGAAAAGTGGCTGAGTCAGATCAGAGTACCCACAGGTTGAAGACAAATGAAAAGCAACAACTCAAATGGAACGTTATGGTGAGTACATAACTTCTTTTTTTTACTCAGCTAAATCTGCATGCAGTGATGTTAGTATTTTCAGCCAAAAGTTAGGTACTATATCTGGGCCTGGGGTTTTCCAATTAGAGGCTTTTCTTAACTTTGCTTCAGTCTCTCTGGCTGTTACTTCATCTCATTTAATATCTTGTACCTTTTAAACCTATTATTCTTTCTTTAACTTCTATCCATTTAGCGTCTTTATGTTTCACAGGATCTTCTTAGACAATTCTCCAAAATGCATCTATTTCTTCTTTTTTTGGCGGTCTTTCAATTCCTTTTACTGTATTTCCTAATTCTCTGTAAAACTGTTTTGGGTCATCAATAAATTGCTTATTTTGTACTTTTCATTTATATTTATCTGTGTATCCTCTAAGTTTTTCCGCCTGTGCTGATATTTTTAGTTTATTTGTGATACTGCATGATAGATCCTGGTCTGCTCTAATATTGCGCATTGTTTTTATCACATCTATCTTTTAGTATTTTTGTTGATCTGCTCCCTCTTCTATAGTCTTCTAACAGTGACACTTCTTATCTTAACTGCTTTATAGTTTTCTGTATTCAACATTTCCATGATGGCATTCAATTTCTCCCCTTCATTTCCCTCGCTATCCTGTGTTCTTGTGGTAGAACTTTATCGGTTATTAATTTAACTGCACAGTAATATATCCTGTTTACTTCTGTTATATTGCATGGATCTCTATGAATAGTCCTAATTACTGTGTTTGTTTTATCAGGCTTCCGACTGTTTGGATTTTATTAACCTTCTGAAGTTTATTTCTTTAATTTATCTTGATATAGCAGTCTGTCTGTTAAATCAAGCAACTCTTCTCTTAGCTCATTTTCTTCCAAACTGAGGGCACATCCCTTGTTTTTCACTTCCTGCAAGCATTCTGTAGAAGATTCTATAGCATCTTCCTGTGGCACATTCTCTTCAATTTCATCATGTGCCATCCATTGCTCTATCATATTAGAACTCACTGGCTTATCACACCTCAGCATTGACTGCATGAGAGCTTCCACAGATTCCAGTTCTTTCCCTTGCTGTCTAACTTCAAGTGAACATTTATACTGGTTTCCCCTTAATTTGGATATCTGTTACTCTATCCTGCTGTGGTGCTTTCTGAATTAGATTTTCTACACTGAATCCTTCACTTTGCAGGTACTCCATAACCTCAGTTTCTATTTCTTTAACTTCTCCATTACTAATCTCCTAATCTCCTTTTCTACTTATCCCCTGTCGTCTTATTATTTGTATTGTAAAGTTTTTCAAGGCTAGATTCCTTTGCCTGTATTTTTTTCCAAATATCTTTGGTGCGGCTCTTTTTGTATTGGTTAGTTTTGCTTTCTCCTTTGCATAAATATTACACCATATTAAATCTTTCTTTCTTTCCCATGTCCATATTTCTTTTTCAGATATCTCCTGATCTTCCTGTTTCTCCCTACTTTGGGGACTCACTCCATCCTGCTCTGATGTAATCTCTGCTAGTTGTCCTGCATCAAATCCTTCACTGCAGGCATTCCAGAACTTCAACTTCTATTTTTTTAACTTCTACTTTACTAATCTTCCTTTGTACATTCCATCTTTGTGATTTTTTTATTGTGAAATTTTGCATATCCGGATGCCTTTGCCTGTATTTCTCTTTGAATATGTTTGGGGCTGCCTTCTTTACATTGATTAATTTGGCTTTCTCCTTTGCATAAATATTGCATCATATCAAATATGTCTTTCTTTCCCATGTCCATATTTCTTTTTTATACTTTTTAAATATATCTTAGTTTTGTTGTTTATATTTTCACACTTCCTCAGATGCTTCTTTTTCCGGGAAGATCAAGGTCTCTTCATCTTTATACTGTTTTTCACAAATCTGTTGCATTAATGAACACAAATTTTCATTTGAAGCTTCTGACAGTTTTTCTTGTGGAAGTATTTTCACCAGAGGCACTCTCTCCTTGGCTGTACTCACCTTTTCTTTAAGAAACTCTGAGACATTCCAGGTCACTGTCTACCAGTTCCTCTATTAGGTCCTCCAGGAGCTTGTCTAAAGCAGAACTGGCTAGGATATTGCGGACGTTTCTCATAGCTCATATCCAGATGGGGGTAATCCTGGTTCCAACTCCTGTCAGACCTATGATCCTGCCCTCCACTGAACTGATAATATCATCTCCTTCTCCAGTGTGTCCTGTGGTTTTGGACCCCTCAGATCTGAGATCCTTGAGGGTGTCGTTGTCTGATCCGAAGACAGGTGGTTCTTTGACTCTGACCATGTTCCTGGGTCCGATTGCTTTTGGAGCAGGAGAACTGATAGAGCTGAAGTGTTGGCACCAGCTCTTGGGGGAGGGGGGGGGGGGTTGGAGTGAACTCCTAAGTTAATAGAGCCATCCTTGCCCCTAGGTGGTTTGGCATTGGACAGCTCAGGCCCGACTCCCTCCTCAAGGCAGAGATCTGGGGGAGTTCAGTGCTCATTGGCACAGGGTTTTTGGCTCTGTTGCTTCCGGCATCTGTTTCTCTTAGATCCTCTGCCTTTGAGGTAGTGGTGAGGGCTTTCTCTCTTCCTAGAGAATTTACATCCTTGCCCCCCTTGGATCCTGTTTCTCTTCCACCACTGGGTTTGAGTTCTGAACCTCTCACCTCTACTCCACCTGAGCAGCCTACTCAAATGAGCCCCCAGCCAGTCCCTACGATCTCCCTTGCCACTTCTGATACCTCACCAGACCATACAACTGATGAGGTCCATAGGAAGAGGACATGTAAAAGGAGACACTTGGATTTCCTCAGAAATCTGTCACTGAGGGCACTGATTTCAATGAAGGAAAAGGGATCCCCCAGATCTTCACATGATGATATCTCCTGTGGAAAAATACTGGAAATTTTAAAGCAGAAACGTGGATAGTCTTCTGAACACCCTTTCCAGGAGGAGTTGGTGTTTCTAGTGGCATTCGAGTCTGGTCCATCTACTACTTGGGTGACCCCTTTGGCTGATGATTTAATAGATCTGGTCTCACATAGTGCATGGAAAGAACTGGATACTGTAGAGCCAATTCCCAAGTGACCAGATAAATGGTTAGCCCCCCGAAGGGCAGAGCACACTGGATTAAAGGGATCTAAGTAGATGCCATGGTTGTAGCAGCAACCACCAAGAAAGAGCTTGCAGAGCAGAACACATCTTTCCACTCCCCTAACAGGGAGTCTAGGGCTTGGACAGATTTGGAAGGCATGTCTACACCTCAGCAACCTTTGTTCTGCAGTTGAATTATTTGGCACACTTAACCAGGTTACAAAGAGATTTGAGAAAGGAGCTTCCCAAATCTGTTTCTTGGGTCCATATGTGTGGAGGATCAGAATAATGTTTCTTCACAGATGGCCAGCCTTTGGTCTGTATCTAATGCGTCCATGAGATTGATTTTCCATACTGCAGAGGGTACCTCAAGGGCAGTGGGTTCAGGCATAGCCATCAGAAGACATGCTTGGATGCATTTGTGTGATTTTGCAGAGCCCTTCAAGTCTTTGTTCATCAGTGCTGCATTTCATGGATCTTTTCTATTCAGCCCAAAGGTGAAGGAAATGCTCTCCAGAAGTGAACAGGAAGGAAAGACCCTGTCTGCTCTTGGGGTCTGTTTCTGTACTCCAAAGAGACCCTTTTCACAAAGTCAGTGAGGATGTAGAAAAATGTGGTTTCTTAAGTCCCAAGGTACTTTCCAAGACTCACGAAGAGATGGTTCTCCTGGCGGCAGATGGGGAAGCTCTTAACAGAATATGCCACTCTCTGGGTAGAGGTGGCCCACAAAAGCAGGGTTTCAGTGATTCCTTCTCTGACAGAACCTATCAGCACTCCTGAGATGTTTCCCGGCTGCTTTTCTATAGAGGCAGTCAGTGGGTGCATGTCTATCACAGTAGATTCCTGGGTGCAGAGGATCATATCCAGAGGTTATTTCATAACATTTTCTCAAATTCATACTTTAAAAAATGAGCAAGATTCCGCTATGTTTCACCCAATCAGAGGGATGTATTAGCACTGGAAATAAGAAAGCTGCAAGAAAAATGTCATCCAAGAAGTCAACCCCTCAGGCCGGATAGGATCCGGAATTTACTCGAGATTCTTTAGTGCCAAAAATGGATGGAACTTGAGACCTTTTCTGGACCTCAGTAAATTAAATCCATATGTAAAATATTCAAAGTTCTGAATGGTCACGGTTCAGTCCATTGTGCTTCTGTTGCAAAAGAACAATTGGGTGTGCTCAATAGAGCTTTGGGATGTGTACCATCACATCAAAATGAAGAGGTACTCCAGAAAATATCTGATGCTGAATGGGAGGCAGTCATTATATGTTCAGAACACTGCAGTTTGGTCTCACCACAGCCCTCAGGATGTTTACCAAATGCATGGCAGTGGTAACAGCTCACCTAAGAATGCTAGGATTCTGGGTGTTTCTTTATCTAGATGACTGGCTACTGACTGCACTGACCAGGTATCTACTTCTCCAAGCATGGGACTACTTGCTCCAGTTTCACCATCTGGGCATCACAGTCAACTACATGAAGTCACATGTCATTCCTACATAGAAACTGGAGTTCATAGGTGCATGTCTAGAAATTGTCAGTCAGATAGCATCTCTTCCCCCAACAAGAGTACAAACTTCAGATCCCAGGTAAAGGAAGTGATCTCTCATTCCCCTCCTCCAGTGTGCCTAGTCTTGCAAGACTTGGGGCCCATGTCAGCAGGATAACTCTAGTCCCACTGATCAGATATCTGTGGATTCTACAATGGACCCTGTCAGTTCATCTCTAATGGACTCTGTCAGTTCAGTGGTGTATTCTTCAGCAGCCCTTATGCATTCCAGTCAGGATTACACAAGTTTGCAAGGGACACTTCCTTTGGTGGATCCATTCAAACAATTTCTCAGGGCTGTCCTTTTATCTCACCCAGTAGACACATTTTCCATGGAGGTCTCCCATCTGGGATAGGGGGACATTTCTTAGGAAGGACAGTCCAAGGTACATGGTCTCCTCAAGAAACCAGTTCACATATCAATGGCCTGAAGATGAGAGCTGTCCTAGTGTTGCAGGCCTTTCAAGATTCTCTCCCCACAAGGATATTTGCAATCCAATCAGACAGTGTTTGTGTTATCTGGTACTTCAACAAATGGTGGGAACAAAGTCTCATCCTCTTCGTTGCAAGGCAGTGAGAGCGTGGCAATGACTGATCTCTTCCAGTTGCTTTCCCATTGCAACATGTACACAGGGGAAATCCAGTATGCTTGCAGACAAACTAAGCAGGTCCATTCTGATGCCTCATGAGTGGTCTGAATGTCAAAGTGGCGGAAAGAATTTTCTGTCAGTGGGTCCAGCCATGTTGCAATCTCTTTGCTTCCCCCTTCAACAGCAAGTACAGTAGGTTCTTCACCCTGATCCCTCCTTTGGGGGAGTCACGGAAATGCTCTACTTCACAATTGGCCCCCTGGTCTCCTGTATGCTTAATTCCCCATTACCTCTACTCCCCAAGTTTCTGCAGAAATCCTACTGGTTAAAGAGCTCAGAAATCCTCATTGTCCCCTTTTGGCCTTGTCAAATCTAATTTTCCTTTCTGTGGCCTCATCTTCTTTATCCATTCCAGATACTGGACCCCAATCCAGACTTCCTGTCTCATCTGACAGGGGTAGCTTATCTGGACATAACCGGCCTCACCTTAACCACATGGTTTCTCCAGTTCCAGTAATGGTTAGAGAGCCCAGGTTTTCCTCCCCAGTCTGACACATCATTTTGGCCTGTCAAAAGGCTTCTTCTAGAAAGGTTTACATAAGTAAATGGAAGAAATGTTCTGTCTGGGTCCTTCATAGAGATTTGGATTCTTTTTCTGCACCAATCTCCACAGTGCTAGATTTTTAACATCCCTCTTCAAAGAGGGGGGCTAGTTTCTCTACAATCAAAGTCCATCTGACTGCCATTTCTAATTTTCATTCCAATGAAAATCATGCTGCTTTGCCTTCTAAGTTGTGCAAAACCTTTCTAAAAGGCACATTTTTACTTAGCCCCCCCCCCCCCCCAGTCAGGGACCCTTCTCCTCCTTGGGATTTATCTGGCATACTTTAAAGTTTTACCCAAAGTCCATTTGAACCTTCAGCTAAATCAGACTTAAAATTTCTGTCATGCAAGACCCTTTTCCTAGTTGCCATTTTCAGCTATACAATTTTCTGAGCTCCAGGACCTTTTCTCCACCCCTCTCTTTATATACTAACCTGTCCTTTTTACCTAAGGTGGCTTCTGAGCCTAATATTAATCAGGTCATTAACATTACAGTTTTCTTCCCAAACTTTTCCAGTAAAGCTGAATATATGTTGCATCTTTTGGAAGTTCATAGACAGCTTTGTTTTCATCTTCATCAAACCAAAGATTTCAGAAAATCTGATCAATTGTTTGTCTCCTGTTCTCATAACAGATTAGGCATGGCAGTTTCCAAAGTGACTTTAGCCAGCTGGTTGACTGCATATCCTTTGCTCTAAACAGAGAAGTTTGCCTTCCCCTAAGCTGCCTAGAGCACATTCAGCAAGGTCTATGGTGACCTCTTCAGCTTTTTGGTCAAGAGCTTTGATGGATGACATTTGTGCTGCTGCCACTTGGTCCAGTGCTCTTACTTTTATTGTTCATTACAAATTGGATTTGATCTCTAGGAAGAGAGTTGCCTTTGGTTCTGTAGTATTGAAACGCATCTTTCCATGAGGACTATGCAAGGTTTATCTAGCTGGGGACTCTGTCCCATCAGTTGAGGAACTAATGAAAATGACATCAGATACAAACGTATACTCACCATAACTTCCCAGTCTCCTAACCTTCCTTCCCTTTCTTCCTGGAGGACAACTAAAGTTTTTTTCTTGGGAACCCTTCGCTCCTTGTTTGAACTCCAGTTTTATCTCTGCTGTTTCTTCTCTGTTGATTCTGTATAGAATAAACTGTTGATCTGCTGTTGTCCATTTCATTATTCCTCATGACTAGTTCCTTGGATCTGATATCGGATCCAGAACGGCCATTCCAAAAGACAGTTGCCACCAATCCTGAGCTCCTCCCTCTCCCATAATGCCCTGCAGCTTCCCCAACCCCTCAGATCTCATTTACTCCCTTCCTGTACAGACGTGTCTACATTGATCTCAAGCTAGTGAGAAGTGCCTTTTTTCCGTATTTTTCTAATTTCTGCCTAAACTCTCTTAGAACCTTATCTATTTCTCCCTGCTTTCTGTTAGAGTTCATTGGGCATTAGGATTTTTGTATTTCTGTTCCCTCTTCTCTTCCCTATATGGCCTTTGGCTTACATTCTCTCCCCTTCGCTAACTTTCCCTTAAAAAAAAAAAAAAAAAACTTTCTCTATTTTTTTTAACTACCATTACCTTTCAGTAGTTTTCTGGTGCAAGTGGTGTTTTTTTTGGTCTACTGCCTCTCCGTAACTGCTGTGTTTGAAATGCACATGGTGTTTGCTTGCTTGGTTGTGTGGGGTGTGCTCAATGATGGACAAGCCCACTGGTTTTAATAGGTGCGTCTCTTGCGGACACAAAATTCCACACTCAGATTTCCATGACAAGTGTGTGCTGCTCATTTGGAGCAGGAATGTGAGGTGTGTGCGGCCTTTAACCCCACACCTTAGCTAATCACTGCAAGAAGCTCATTTTTAAATGACTGTTACCTTCTTCAGCCAAGATTCAGCAAAGCCAGGAGCTTTGATGAAACCAAAAAAAGGGGTATCTCCAGTTTCCTCTGAGGCATCTACTCCAGTTCCGGAGAAGAAGAAAAAACTGATGGATCCATCGCCATCAGATCCTAGGAAGGTCAGGTCTCCTTTGGGTCAGAGGAGTACCTTGGAGCTGGTGCTATTCACCTCTTACATTGTGCCTTCTCTGATACAACCTACCTTGGATCTAAATGCCTCAGCTCCTAGGGTGCCTTTGGATTCGTCCAAGGTTGTTTACGTTTGGAGCTTGCCTTCTTTGAGATGGTCTTTTTCGGCTCCAAGGTGCCAGAGCCATACACCAAGGTGAGAGAAGTCAGTTTCCCCTTTGAGGCCTTCCCACTCCTCAGTATCTTCTAGGTCTTCTAGACTCTGCTGCTCCGACATGAAGAGGGTGATGTGGAGCTTACTTAATGCTCAGATTGAGATGGGGCTGTTAGCCTGTCCATCCCATCCTGGATCCATGTGACCCCCCCTTCTCTATTTCTTGCGATTCCTCATCCGATCCAAAGGTCTGTTTTGGAACCCCAGGATCCAGATGTACTGAAGGAGACATCTGAGCCAAAGATGCTGCTTTCCTTGACTCTGGCAGTGTCCCATACCGGCTTGGCTCAGATAGTCATGGATCTGAGTGGGTCCTGGACCCAAGAGGTCGGTGCCAGCTCTGGAGGGGTGGACTCTGCACAGACATGGTTGTTCCTTCTCTACCACTCGGGGCATCGGCCTTTAACAGCTTGGGCCTGGTGTTTGGCGGCTGCGAATCCAGGATAACATCTTTTGATGATCTTCATGTTTCATTGTTGCAGTCATCACACTTGGGTTATCTGCCTGCAGGTAGTCCTCAGTCGACCCGAATACCAGAGACTTAGTATTTGTCAGTTGCTGTCGCTCCAGGACTGACGTCAGGTCGTCAGGGGTATAAAAACAGGCAGCCAACGCCATTACATCAGTCTTTCTTGTTGAGGAGCCCGAAGCAGAAGCAGTTTTCATTTTCGTTGAATAATCCTGAAGTCTTCTAAAGCTAAGCACCCTGTTGGGGATCCTTTTTTTCTTGCTTTAACCGATGTCAGAAAAAGTTAACAATTGTCTTGCCTGTGGAAAGCAAATACCTCACAGAGGTTTTCATTCTTACTGCGTCACCTGTTTAGGCCTAGACCACGACTTCCCTCGCTGTTGGTTTTGTGCCTTGTTTAACGCCCGAACCATTCGTCGTCGGGCTCTGTCGCTAAATTCTTTTGCTGTCTATCTCTGTATTCTGAAATGGCTTTAGTAAGCTGTCCGACTACCGATTTTCCGAAAAAACGTAAGGATAAAGACAGATCACATAGGTCCAAAACTGCCGATGATGCTTCCGTTAAGCTAGTCGCCAGTCTGCTGGTACTCAGGTGCCTTTGCAGACCCTGATGCCCGCTTCAGTGGATTCGCAGGCCTCTGCTGAGACCCATTCGGAGTCTGGTATGCCGCGAGATGCCTCTTCGACCTTGGATGGGTCCAGAGCCGCTGTGCAGGCACCGGCTTTTGAGGCAGTTCTTCGCTGTACCGATGTTCGAATTAAACAGACTTCATTTCTAACCAAAACTACAGAGTTTCTTAGGCCCAGAGTATGCACTATGCCTAGAAAACCGATGACCAAAGTGCATGCTCAGGCTCCCATGCCACAAAAACAAATGCTTAGAATGGCTGAAGACCTTATTACACTGATTAGGGGAAGTCAGCCTTCCCCTGCAGAGAGACAAAGAACCCAGTCCCCTTCAGGTTCTACATTTCTGATTATGAAGACCTGCCCTTATCTGCCTATGAGGATTCAGATGCAGAGGAATCCATTCCGTCTGCCTCCCCTCCCCTCCAGAGGATTTTTATTTTGGTGAAACCTTGCATACTTTAAGAGAGCATTTCCATTGGAATGCCAAGACTATCTTCAGTCCAAAAAGAGACTCAGAGAATTTTTAGAGTTGCCTCAGCAGAGGCCTTTAGCTATACCCCCTGTCCTGGATGTTGTGGATGATGTTTTCATAGAATCCAGTCTTACTCCTGACACTTTACCTCCTGCCTCTAGGAAACCAGACAGGTGCTACAGAGTACCTGATACAAGTTTCTGTTCAAGAATCTTACTGCTGACCCAGAGATCATTTCCCAGGGGCATAAAGGTATCAAGGCTACTACAGCCAAGAATCCCACCCCTTTGGACAGGGATTCCAGAGCTTTGTACAGATTGGATAAGAAGGTATGTACATCTGGAACTCTTGCTGTCAGGGCTTTGAATTGTCAGTTTCACATGCTGAAGTACCAGCAACATATTATGGAACTTATTAATCAAAAAGTGGTAACTGTTCCAGACTGTGCAGAAAATAAAGAATTGCTGGAGCTTATGCACTCTGCAAACCAAGTCAGTAAGCATAGCTTGCAGTGTGGCTTTGATGCCCTGGAAGCATCTTGCAGGACAGCAATCACTGGCTCTGTACTGAGAAGACATGCTTGGCTGAAGGAGCAGACCTTGCCAGATCATGTAAAATCTAAATTACTAGATGCTCCTTTGAATAAGAACTCTTTGTTTGGCACCAAAGCAGAAGAGGTTCTTAAAAAGATGGAAGAAAAAGCTAAATCTATGCAGACTGTTAAAGAATTCTTACAAGTGCAACCTCCTAGATTCAGTAGGCATTGCCCTTCAAAACACTGGTCTTTTCCAGCCCCCTCCAGGCCTTCTCAAACAAGACCCAGGGGAAACAGACCACCCAGACTACAGTCTCAGGGTATGCAGAGATCTAAGCAATGGAGTGCCCCCACCCTTAAAGCAGGGAGTGGTAAACCACCTCCTTATGGAAAAAGCACACTATGACTTCTTCAATCCATTTTCCAGCCATGTCCAACTGCTTGTGCCCCCAGGAGGAAAACGTGCCCTTCATGCAAAAAACTGGATGTCCATCACCCAGGTCCGATGGGTCTTCAATATTGTATCCCAGAGGTACAAATTTTATTTCCATTCTCTGCCAACCCCAAGCGGGTTTCCAGACCTTCCTCCAAACCACTGGGGAGAGGCTCAAACCCAAGTACTTTCCCTTCTCAATATCAGAGCTATTCAGCCTGTTCCAGTAGAACAGAGGGGTTGAGGTTTCTACTCCAGACTCTTCCTGGTACCCAGGAAAGAGGGCTCTTGGTGCCCTATCCTGGATCTTTTAATTCTCAACACCTTCCTGGTGGTACCAAAATTCAAAATGCTTACCCTGCAACAGCTTCTTCTGATGTTAGCCAAGGATGCCTTGTTAGTCACCCTAGACTTAAAAGAAGCCTATCTGCATGTCCCTATAAGGGAGTCATGCAAGAAGTATCTACGTTTCAGGGCAGGATCTATGCATTATCAGTTCTCTGCACTTCCCTTTGGCTTATCTACTGCGCCCAGGGTATTCACAAAATGCCTGGCTCCAGCCATTGCATACTGCAGGTAGAGAAAGATCCAAATTTACCCATTCTTGGATGACTGCCTGATTCAGGTGGACAGTCAGGAATTGCTGCTTCAGCACCTGGCATTTGTAAAAAGCCTTCTCACTTCCTTGGGGTACACCATCAATGAAAAGAAATCACAACTGGTACCCAGTCAAAAGATTGTATTCCTGGGAACAAGCTTGGACACAACTTCCCTTCAGAAAAGCAAGCATGACAGATTACTTCAGACAAATGGCCATCAGAACCCAGCTATCTGCAAGAAAAATACTGCAAGCCATAGGGTTCATGGCCTCATGTATACTGCTAATTCCATATGCAAGACTGCATATAAGGAAACTTCAGTGGTACTTAAGTCTTTGGTGCCAACATTCTCAGGACCTGGAAACGGTCATTCCTATCATACCCTGTCTAAGAACAAAGTTCCTTTGGTGGGCAGAAGCATGCAACCATGACAAGGGACTGACATTCACTTTACCCCACGCTGCCCAGACCCTGGCCACAGATGCATCAGGCTATGCCTGGGGGGCTCACATGGCTGGCAAATTTATTCAGGGCTGCTGGATCCCAAGTCAGATTCATCTGCACATCAACCAGAAAGAGATGCTAGCTGTACATGATGCCCTGACAGCTTTCAGATCCCTACTCTTGCCAGGACAACTGCTAATAAAAACAGACAACACCACAGTTATGTGGTACATCAACAAGCAGGGAGAACTCATTCTTACCCACTCTGCAGGTTAGCCATGGCCCTGTGGCACACGGCCTTGAACATCCAAGTCTACCTACAAGCTCAGTTCCTGCCAAGAAAGCAAAACTCACTAGCAGATGACTTGAGCAGAAATCTCCTAGACCCACATGAGTGGAAATTTGAGCCTGGCACCTTCAACCTTCTGATTCAGAAATGGGGGACTCCAGAGGTGGATCCCTTTGCCTCCCCATACAACCACCAACTCTGCAAATTCTGCACCAGGAATCCTCACAACAGGGGCTGGAAAGTGGATGCCCTATCCTTTCTATGGGAAAAGCTCTGTGTATGCCTTTCCCCCTCTGCCCCTTCTCACTAGAGTGTAACTCAAGATAAAACCAGACTGGCCAAGGACAATCCTGATTGCTCTGGACTGGCCACACCAGCACTGGTACCCACTCCTGCACAGCCTACACCAGACCCCAACCCTGCTCTCTCAGCAGGAGGGATAGATTTTGCATCCACAATTGCAAACCCTAAATCTTGCAGCCTGGCTTATTGCTTGAGTTCTTCACAAGCAACCCTAAGCAAACAGGTGCTGGACATTATCCTTGAAGCCAGAAGGCCCAGTACAAGGAAATCTGTAGGTTCATAGGTAAGTACTAGGCTGTTGGCCCAAGGGCCTAAGTAAGCCTAGCCAACAAGATTCCCTGGCTTACACCGCCCAAGAAAGTTAACTTCCTGTGTCCCTGTCGAGCAGAGCCACAGAAATGATCCCCGGGGTGTATTTCCTATTTCCCAAGATTTTTCTTGAGTGCTAATGAGGAACTTTGCTTGACATAGGTAGCTTGTTCCAGAGTATAGGAAGTATTTGGGATATGAATCTATCCCTCCAACATGTCCTGTTTATTGTGGTGACCAGGTTTTGGTCCCTAGAGCGTGTGGCTCAGAGGGATTGGGATTTCTTAAGGTGTAGCATGTCCAACAGCTCTAGGTTTAACATAGCTTTATATGTTAGGAAGAGATCTCCTCAGAGTAGGTGATATGCTACAGAGTAAAGCTGGAGTTTTTTTTAAGACAGTCAGTGTAGGGCATCTGTTTGAGGCCAGTAATCCTCTTTGTGAGGTACTTCTGTGGCCTTTCCAGCTGCTGCAGATGCCTTGTGAGGAACATTCCAAAAGGGGCATTGTACTCTATAATGGGTCTAATGAGTGCCGAGTAGAGAGGAACAATTACCTCTTTTTTCCTGGAAGAGAACCCTTTTGTGATGAGGTGTGCCACATAGAAGGATTTCCTGACTACTGTGGCAATGTAATTATCAAAGGAGAGACTACTGTCCACCTGGGTCCCAAGGTCTCTCATCACACATTTGGCATTAATTAGGCTGCTGTTTATGTGGTAGTTCATGGGTACAGAGTTTTTACCAAAGGGGATGACAATGCACTTTTTGGCATTGAGCTTGAGGCCATGCCTCTGACACCAGGCATCTGTCTCAGTGAGGCCCTTTTGTAGGATGTCCACATCATTTGGGGATTCGACTATGGCTCCTAGTTTGCAGTAATCTGTGAACTTCATTGGCCAGTGGCCTTCTGTGTTAGCCTGAACTTCAGAGAAGTAGATACCAAACAGGAGAGGTCCCAGGACTGAACCCTGTGGTACTCCACTTGTCACTAATTTGAAGTCAGATTTGGAGTCTGCAACTTTTACAGTGTGGGTTCTGTCAGTGAGCCAGTTGGCAACCCATCTTGTGACATAGGGATTTATACCTAATTTAGTGAGTTTAGCTATAATTCCAGAATGGGGGATGGTGTCGAAAGCCTTGGCGAGGTCTAGATAGGCTGTGTGAACCACCTTACCCTCATCTGCGGTTTTGGTGACTGCCTCAAAGAAGTCAATCTGGTTCAGAAGGCATGATCTGCCTTTCACACAGCCGAACTGGGTGGGGTCCAGAGTTTGGAGGTTACCAATGTCTTTGTTTATGAGTTCCATGATGATACGTTCCATGGCCTTGCAGACCAGGGTCATCAGGCTAATAGGGTGATAGTTCTCAGAATCAGTGATGGCTCCCCCTTTGTGGAGTGGGATAACTGTTGCTGTGTGCCATTCAGTGGGCACAAAGCCTGACGTGACACACTTAACATGGTGCTTAGGTGGGGAGCCAGTTTGTTTTGAAGTTCGTGTAAAATGCATCCTGGGATGTTGTCCGGTCCCATGGATGCTCTGTTTTGGTTTTAGAGGGTGCAGCTTTTACCTGCATAGATGTGATTACATTCTTCCTGTATAGATATGGGCCCTTTAGGGGTGTGAGAGGGGGGGGTAAAGTTAGCACTGAACCTATCTGCCAGGATGTTGGCAATATCAGTTGGTTCTGTAATTTTTGTGCCATTGTGCTGTAACTCAGAGCAGATCTGGGTGTTGCCATTGAGATTCTTGACATAGCTATAGAGTGCTTTGTGGTTGCCCTTAGAATCAGTGGCGATTTTGTTTTCGTAGCTAGCTTTAGAGGATCATATAAGGGATCTTAGCTTCTTACTGAGGCTGACCAGGCAGCTCCTCCACTCATGGAATTTTACTCTCTTTTGCAACCGTTTTTTTCTTCTGTTGTAGAGTTTGTTTATGGCAGAGGACCACCAGATTGGCTTCCTTTTTTTGGAGGATAGCATCTTGGTTTTGTTTGGGATAGCATGATCCATGCTCTCGTGCAAGTGCCTATAGAGTGCATTTGTGTAGGATTCAGCAGTCGTAACTGTATTGTCCATCTGCATGGGTGTCATGAAGTTCACCACTTCTGTCTTAAGAAGCATGAAGTTGGCTTTGTAGAAATGTTTTACCGTGATTTCCTTAATGGTGGGTGGGGGTGGGATGCGGAAATCTAGGGTGATTAGCTTATGGTTGGATCTGACCAACAAGGAGTTGATTTCAGGTGTATAACACCAGTCCGTCATGTTGGTAATGACTAGGTCCAGGATATTATTAACCCTGGTGGAGGTGTAGATAAGTTGATCCAGGGCATTAGAATTTATGAATTCTAGAAAGCGTTGAGTGAAGGAGTTGGTACATGAGTAGTTTTCCCAGTTAATGGCGGGGTAGTTAAAATCACCCATTATTAGGGTGTTTTGTTGAACCCTAATATTTTCCTGTATATCAAGAAAAGAGGAGTGGGTATCCTGGGGCATGGTGGGGGATCTGTAGCAAGCTGCAATTTGGATTGCAGTTTTGCCCAGAGTTAGTTGCACTTGAATAACCTCAGATGCAGTGTGCTGCACAACTAGCCTGGAGGTGTAGATATCCTTAATGAATATGGACACACCTCTGCCTTTGGTGTTCTGGTCCAGGTTAGATGGCCAAAAAGTGTGGTATGAGTTCTAGCCTGGTAATGCAGGAGTGCTCTCTAGAGCCTTGAACCAGGTCTCAGTCACTGCACAGATATCGATGTTCTCCATTTTAAGGAGTGCCTCGAGTGAGCATTTTGAGATTTAGAATTCTAGCATTGAGTAGCATTGCCCTCAGTTTTTGCTTGCCTGTTCCTCTTACAGTGGTGAATTTGTCATTTGAACCTTGCCTAAATAAAAGTACTATAAGGGGGGCAAGAGCCTTAGCCAGTATCTGGAATCCCAGGGGCAACTGGTGCAGGCCATCTCTGGAAAAGCATCGTGGTCTTTTGACCATGTCGTCCCAAGCAGACAGATACTGGATCCCCTTAGTATGACACCAAAAGCTTAGCCAATTGTTGAAGTCAATCATTTTGTACTTGTACTGCGGTATCATTCTGTGCGACGGCAGGATGCTACTCAGGGCTAGGGTCATACTTGTCTGGGCTACAAGATCGGAGAGCTCTTCCATTTTTGTTTTCATGTAGTCCAGGGAGGTACATCTCAGGTCGTTCACAACAACATGGACAATGACAGAGTCATATTTGTACTTGTGGAGTGACCTGAGTGTGAGGGTTATGTGGCGGATCCTGGCACCCGACAGGCAACTGACAGTAACCTTCTCCTTGTTTAGCCTGGTGAGTGGGACATCAGTGTGCCTGACTGTAGGGTGACCTATGACTAGTGTGTTGGGTACGTTGGTTTGCCTTATGGGCTGTGGTTTATTGGCACACTGAGTCTGTGGGCTATGTGTCATTTGGGTTGTGTTGTGGGGATGGAGGTTGCTTGCGTTTATGCTTTGGTGGTCTCTGTTGTTTGAGCAGATTATTACTGAGAGCCTCTGCGAATGTTTTTGTGTTTCTCTGTGCGGATTTTGGTGGTGTAGGTTTAGTGGGACTATGTGATGAGTGTGGTGTGGTGCAAGTGTTTACCTTCTCCTCTTAACTGTCAAGTTCAGTCTTGGTTGGAGAGAGTTTTACCTCCAGTTTGGCTAGATAAGTGCATCTCTCACAGGTTGTGGTGTTGGGTGGTAGAAGGAGAGGGTTGTCTGTGTACATGAGGCAATTGCTTCAAGATGCCCAGATTCATCAGATAGAAAGGAGAGAACACTGGGAGCTGACCCTTGGACATGGCTGAATAAAAAACTACTTTCCTCTAGACAAGTGAGGAAAGTGAGTATAAGAGCTGTTTTTCTGTAAGCAAGTGAGGAAAGTAAGTACAAAAACTGTTTTCCTCTAGGTAAAGAGGAAGGTTGAGTGCTGTAGTAATTTTGTAGCTTATTTAGTGCTAACAAGTTCTGAGCACGAATAAGCAAATTCAAGTGCTAAAACTAAGAATCTGTACCTGGATCTTGTGGTAGATAGGCTACCTATGCAGATAAGTGGAAAAGGTATTGTTCCTGGATTCAGTCTAAAGGAGAGGAGCATTGTCCTCCTTACCCCTAATACTGGATTATCTAGCTGAATTACTCCACAGAGGCTTATCCTTCTCCATTAAGATCCATGCCTCTGCCATCTCGGCTCATTGCCACACTGAGCCAGCCCTATTCTCTTACCCACTCATCAAACAGTTCCTGAGAGGGGCAAACAACTTAAGGACATCAAGGAGAGCACCCACCCCTGCTTGGGACCTTAACTTTGTACTGGAAAAGCTCACACTTCCCCCGCTTTAAACTAGCTGCTTCAGCAGAGTTAAAATTCCTCTCTCGGGAAAACAGCCTTGCTTCTAGCCATCACTTCAGCTAGAAGAGTGTCTGAGCTACAAGCACTGATGGCTGTGGAACCCTTCATTATTTTCCATACTGACAGGGTTTCCCTCAGGACTAACCTTTCCTTTATGCCTAAAGTGGTGTCCAGTGTGGCTCTCAACCAATCCATCCATTTGCCAACATTCTTCCCTAATCCTCAAAATAAAGGGGAAAGGATCCTGCACTCTTTGGATGTGCACAGACAGCTCAGATTCTACCTTGACAGGACTAAACCCTTTAGAAAATCTGACCAGTTACTAGTCAGCTTTGCAGCAGGGGCAGAGGGCAAGGCCATTTCAATATAAACAATTTCCAAATGGATAGCACACTGCATCCATTTCTGCTACAAGCACCATGGAAAGTCAACCCCTCAGGGGGTCAGAACACATTCTGCTAGGGCTACATCTACCTCCACAGCATTTCTCAGGGGAGTGCCTACCAGGGACATCATGGAGGCTGCTATCTGGAGTTCTGTACACACCTTCAAAAAGCATTACCACCTGCCTATCTTTTCCATATCCAGGGCAGGTTTTGCTACAGCAGTCTTGCAAGGTCTACTAGCCAGCCCTAACTCTTCTTGACTGTCTCCACCCTTGCTCAGCTTTGGGAATCCACCCAAGTGTGATGACTGCAACAGTGAAACATGAAGAACATAGTACAGTTGTGTACACTTCCCATAAATGTAGATGTTAGTGTGTATTCACTGTTACAGTCCTGGTTTCCCACCCTCCAGCCCCCTGTTTTTTCTCTCTCTCTCCTCTCTATGGCTATTACTATTGGTATTGGTATTTACTTTTTACTGCTGGTGTTTTCCCCACCATAACTTAGCTTCCGTTTTGGGAGCTGCTGACATTTGGGGCAAGAAAAACTGATGTAATGGCATCGACTGCCTGTTTTTATACCCCTGACGACCTGACGTCAGCCCTGGAGCAACCGCAACTGACGCAGAAATACTAAGTCTCTGGTATTCAAGCCGACTGAGGTGCTACCTGCAGGCAGATTACCCAAGTGTGATGACTGCAAAAGTGAATACACTTGAACATCTACATTTATGGTAGGTGTACACAGCTGTACTCTTCTCCTCCTGCTTCAGGTCCAGAGAGACTGGGAGATGGATCCCCGGGGTTGTAAGCCTTCTAGGTAGCAGAGAGAGCTTTCTTCAGATGTGGAAATGCATCTCTCTTCCTCCAGATCCTATGCAGTCCTCATCTGGTCATAGGTTCATAGGTAGGTACTAGGCTATCGGCCCTGGGGCCTATACAAGTTGAGCCAAAAAGATACCTTGGCATTTGCCACCCAAGAAAATTATTTTCCTGTGCCACTGTTGAGCAGAGCCACAGAGGTGATCCCTGGGGTGAATTTCCTATTTCCTATCCAATCATCAAGATTTTTCTTGGAGTGCTAATGAGGAGCTTTGTTTGATATGGATAGGTAGTTTATTCCAGAGTATGGGAAGTCTCTGGGACAGGAATCTATCCCTCCGGCATGTTCTGTTTATTGTGGTGACAAGGTTTAGGTTCCTAGAGCGTGTAGCTCAGAGGGATTGGGATTTCTTTAAGTGGAGCATGTCCAACAGCTCTGGGTTTGACATAGCTTTGTATGTTAGTCAGAGATCACCTCTGAGTAGGCGATATGCGACAGAGTAAAGCTGGAGTTTTTGAGACGGTCTGCTTAGGGCATCTATTTGAGGCTGGTAATCCTCTGTGAGGTATTTCTACGGCCTTTCCAGTTGTAGATGTCTTGTGAAGTACATACCAAAAGGGGCGTTGTACTCTATAATGGGTCTAATGAGTGATGAGTAGAGGGGAACAATGACCTCTCTTTTTCTGGATGAGAAACCTTTTGTGATGAGGTGTGCCACGTAGAAGGATTTCCTGACTACTGT
Organism: Protopterus annectens; assembly: GCF_019279795.1. Taxonomy (NCBI): domain Eukaryota; kingdom Metazoa; phylum Chordata; order Ceratodontiformes; family Protopteridae; genus Protopterus; species Protopterus annectens. Next base: position 906,530,523 of record NC_056733.1, read on the forward strand.
GGCGATGTGATTATCAAGGGAGAGAATACTGTCCACCTGTGTCCCAAGGTCTCTTATCACACTTAGTATACTACCGCCTATGTTGTGGTTCATGGGTACAGAGTTTTTACCAAAGGGGATGACAGTGCACTTTTTGTTATTGAGCTTGAGGCCATGGCTTTGACACCAGGCTTCTGTCTCAGTGAGGCCCTTTTGTAGGATGTCCACATCGTTAGGAGTTTTGATTATGGCTCCTAGTTTGCAGTCATCTGCGAACTTCGTTAGCCAAAGACCTTCTGTGTTAGCCTGTACTTCAGAGAAGTAGATATCAAACAGGAGAGGACCCAGGACTGAACCCTGTGGTACTCCACTTGTCACTGGTCTGAAGTCGGATTTGGAGTCTGCTACTTTCACAGTGTGGGTTCTGTCAGTGAGCCAGTTGGCAACCCATCTTGTGACATAGGGATTTATACCTAGTTTAGTGAGTTTATCTATAATTCCATAGTGGGGGATGGTGTTGAAAGCCTTGGCAAGATCTAGATAGGCTGTGTGAACCACCTTACCCTTGTCTACAGCTTTGGTGACTGCTTCAAAGAAGTCTATCAGTTTTAGGAGACATGATCTGCCTTTTACAAACCCAAATTGGGTGGGATCCAGAGTTTTGAGATTACCAATGTATTTGTTTATAAGTTCCATGATGATAAGTTCGATGGCCTTGCAGACCAGGCTAGTCAGGCTAGTGGGGTGGTAGTTCCCGGGGTCTGTGGTGGCTCCCCCCTTGTGGAGTTGCTGTGCGGCATTCAGTAGGCACAAAGCCTGAGGTGAGGCTATGATTGAACATGGTACTTAGGTGGGGTGCCAGTTCGTTCTGTAGTTCACGTAGAACGCAGCCTGGGATGTTGTCTGGTCCCATGGATGCTGTGTTCCTGGCTTTGTAGAGTGTGGTTTTTACCTGTGCAGCCCGTGATTACAGGAACTTTGCATTCTTCTGGTATAGAGATGGCCTCTTTAGTGGGTGAGAGGGGGGGTAAAGTTAGCACTGAACCTATCTACCAGAATGTTGGCAATATCAGTTGGGTCTGTATATTTAGTGCCATTGTGCTGTAACTCAGAGCAGATCTGAGTGTTGCCATTGAGATTCTTGACATAGAATGCTTTGTGGTTGTCTTTAGAATCAGTGGCGATTTTGTTTTCGTAACTAGCTTTGGAGGATTTTTATCAGGGATCGCAGCTTCTTACTGAGGCTGACCAGGGAGCTCCTCCACTCCTGGGATTTTACTCTCTTTTGCAAGAGTTTCTTTCTTCTATTGTACAGTTTGTTTTTGGCAGGGGACCACCAGGTTGGCTTCCTTTTTTTGGAGGATAGCGTCTTGGTTCTGTTTGGGATAGCACGATCCATGCACTCATGTAAGTGCTTATAAAGTGCAATTGTGTAGGATTCATAGGTTCATAGGTTCATACTAGGCTATCTGCCCTATGGCATTTATAAGCCTAGCCAGAGTGTGCTTGGCTTTCACCACCCTTTTTAAATTAATTTTGCTATGCCCTTTTTCAAGGTTAGTATACTGTGCCTCTGTCTAACAGTGACACAGAAGTGATACCCGGGGTAAACCTACGATCTCCCATCCACTCATCAAGATTCCTCTTGAAGAGAGTCAATGAGGGACTCTGCCTAACCTGAACTGGGATTTTATTCCAGAGTGAAGGGAGCCTCTTGGTTATGAATCTGTCCCTCCAGCATGTCCTATTTATTTCAGTGCTGAGGTTCAAGTCTCTCGAGCACGTAGCTCGATGGAATTTGGATTTTCTGAGGTGCAGCATGTCCATTAATTCCGGGTTGGACATGACTTTATACGTCAGGCACAGATCGCCTCTGAGCAGGTGGTATGCCACTGAGTAGAGCTGGAGTTTCTTTAACCGGGCAGCATATGGCATCTGTTTGAGCCCTTTGATCCTCTTGGTGAGGTACTTTTGGGGTCTTTCCAGTTTCAGGTGTCTGGTAAGGTACATCCCAAAAGGGGCATTGTACTCAATTATGGGCCTGATGAGGGATGAGTAAAGAGGCACGATGACCTCCCCTGATCTAGATGTGAATCCCTTCATGATTAGGTGGGCTATATAAAATGTTCTTCTAACTACTTTGGCCACGTGGTTGTCAAATGAGAGATTGCTATCAACTTGGGTCCCCAGGTCCCTAATTACTTCTTCTATACTTAATGGATTACCACCTATGTGGTAATTTGTGGGCACTTTGTTTTTTTGCCAAAGGGGATGACTATACACTTTTGGCATTTAGCTTGAGGCCATGGCTCTGGCACCAGTTGTCTGTTTCTATGAGACCCTTTTGGAGGATGCTTGTGTCGGCTGGAGAGTCGATTATGGTGCCCAGTTTGCAGTCATCTGCGAACTTGGTCAGCCACAGTCCTTCCGTGTTGGCCTGTACCTCCAAGAAATATATACCGAACAAGAGAGGTCCCAAGACTGAGCCTTGTGGGATGCCACTTGTAACTGGTTTGGAGTCTGACATGGTTCCAGCAATTCTAACCATTTGGGTTCTGTCCTTGAGCCAGTTTGCAACCCATCTAGTGACATAGGGGTTTATATTTAAGCTGGTGAACTTATCTATAATGCCCGAGTGGGGTATTGTATCGAAGGCTTTTGCGTGGTCCAGGTAGGCTCTGTGGACCACCTTCCCCTTGTTAATGGCCTTGGTGACTGTTTCAAAGAAATCAACCAGGTTTAAGAGGCAGGATCTGCCCTTAACAAAGCCGAACTGGGTAGGATCCAGTGTCTGTAGGTCCCCAATATCTTTATTTATGAGGTCCATGATGATCCTTTCCATAGCTTTGCAGACCAAGCTAGTCAGTCTTATGGGGTGATGGTTTCCAGGATCCGTTGAGGCACCGCCTTTGTGGAGAGGAACCACTGTTGCTGTACGCCACTCTTTGGGTACATATCCTGTAGTAAGGCTGAGATTGAACAGTAGTTTTATTTTGGGTTTAGCTCTTCTTGGAGTTCATGTAGGACGCAGCCCGGGAATCCGGCTGGTCCCATTGATGCTGTGTTTTTTTATTTGGAGAGGGCGGCTCTTACCTGAGCATCTGAGATGTCGGGGGGGGGCAGCACTCTGCTGGGATAGATATTTGCCCTTTTGCTAGGGGGGGGGGAGAAGTTTGCGCTGAACCTGTCAGCTAGGATGTTGGCAATGTGTGTGGGTTCGGTGTATTTTTGTTCTGAGCATATCTGGGAATTCCCACCTAGATTCCTAACATAACTAAAGAAAGCCTTGTGATTATCCTTAGTGTCCTGTGCAATTTTTCTGTCGAAGCTGGCCTTCGACGATTTTATGAGTGCCCGTAGTTTTTTGCTAATACTGATCAGAGATGCCTTCCCTTTTTGGGATTTTGCTCTATCATGTAGTAGCTTCCTCCTTCTATTGTATAGTTTGTTTATGGCTGGGGTCCACCAGACAGGACGTCTGCCTTTGGAGGATTAGGTCTTGGTTTTATTTGGGATTGCATGATCCATGCATTCCTGAAGGTGTTCATAGAATGCGTTTATAAAGGATTCTGCAGTCTGGGCCATATTTTCCACAGGCTCGGGGGCTTTGAAGGATTCCACCTCGGTTTTGAGGAGTGTGAAATTTGCTTTAGAGAAGTTTTTCACTGTGATTTTCTGGGCAGGGGGTGGGGTCGGGATGTGAATATCCAGTGAGATTAGTTTATGGTCTGATCTTACCAGTGAGGGATACACTTCTGGTCTGGAGCATAGGGTCCCCATGTTGGTGATGATCAGGTCCAGTATGTTTTCCCCCTCTTGTGGGAGTGGCAACAAGTTGTTCCATAGCATTTGAGTTTATAAATTCTAGGAACCTTTGGGCTAGGGTGTTGGAGTTAGAGTAATGCTCCCAGTCTATGTTTGGGTAGTTGAAGTTGCCCAATATAATGGTGTTTGGAGAGACCTTCATATTTTTCAGTGTCCTCAGGAAGGCCAAGTGGGGTTCCTGGGTTTGGGAGGGTGGTCTGTAGCAGGCTGTAAACTGGAAGGCAGTTTTACCCACTGTTAGCTGCACAAGGATAGTCTCTGATGCTTCATGCTGTGCCACCAACCTGGAGATGTGGGTATCTTTGACGAATATTGATACTCCCCCTCCTTTTGTGGTTCAGTCCAAGTTTTGGGGCCGAAAAGCATGGTATGAGGTATAACCTAGTAGTGCTGGGGTGCTCTCGGGAGCCTTGAACCAGGTTTCTGTTACTGCACAGATATCGATGAAACTCTCCTTAGCATGGAGAACGAGTGTGTGCATCTTGAGGTTTAGACTTCTGGCGTTGAGTAGCATTACTCTTAGTTTCTTATCCCTTGTGATACCTATGGAGGTGGGTTTGCCTTTTGAGCCTTGTCTAAAAAAGGCACTATGGGGGTAGCAAGAGCCTTTGCCAAAATCCGAAAGCCCAGGGGTGACAGGTGCAAGCCGTCCCTTGCAAAACATCATGGCTTGTCAAGCATGTCATCTCAGGCTGACGGGCATTGGATCCCCTTTGAATGACACCAATACTTAAGCCAATTGTTGAAATTGATCATCTTGTCTTCATATTTTGGCATCATTCTTGTTGAGGGTAAGATGCTACTCGAGGTCAGGGTCATACCGGCCTGGGCTACATGCTCAGAGAGCTCCTCTATGTCTCTTTTCATGTAGTCCAGGGAGGTACATCTCAGGTCATTCACACCAGCATGGACAATGACTGAGTCATATTTGTACTTGCCTTGGAGTGACCTGAGTGCTTGTGTTATGTGGCGGATCCTAGCGCCCGACAGGCAGCTCACTGTGACCTTCTCCTTGTTCAGCCTGGTGAGCGGGACATCAGTGTGCTTGACGATAGGGTCACCTATTACAAGTGTATGAGGTGTGTTGTTTAGCCTTAAGTGCTGTGACTGTTCGGCACACTGGCTTTGTGAGCTATGTGTTGCACGTGTTTTGTTTTGGGGTAGTGGTTGCTTGGGTGTCTGCTTTGGAGGTTTCTGCTGCTTAGGCAGATTTTTATTTAGAGCCTCCGAGTATGTTTTTGTGTGTTTGTGTTTGGTTTGCTGTCGTGGTAGGTCTGTGTGAGACTGGAATTGTAGTGAGTGTGGTTTCCTTCTCCTCCTGGCTGGTTATGCCAGTACTGAGTTGAGAGAGCTTAGCCTCCAGTTTGGCTATATGGTTGCATCTCTCACATGTGTTGGAATTTGTTGGGAGGAGGATAGGGTTGTCTGTGTACATGAGGCAGTTGTAACATTGCGTCAAGATTCCCAGATTCACCAGCTGGACCGGAGAGGAGATTGACAACTGACCTTTGGGCATGCTAGAATAGTATGGGAATTCCTTTATAATTGAAAAAAGGGCCAATGGGAAACAAGGTACTCAAGGGGAGTTCGTGAGCGTGTAGTGCTTTTAATTTTTTACTGCTTATTTGGTGAGCAAGTGCCAGGTAACTTAAATGCAATGTGTTACAGATAATTTAAATGCAAAAACAACAAACAGTAACTTTCTTTCAAGTGAAACAAGGAAATAAGTACAGTGAGCAATGCAGATATCACTAGGGATTCACAGAAGCACTGAAAAGCCATGTTTTAGGTGGAATTAGCGTTTCAGGGAAATAAGCAAACAAACAGCAAACATATAAACAAAGCTAGATTCAGCATTCCTGGATCTAGTCTATGCTACAGCAAACAAGGTGTACCAATTTCAGTAAGAAACAGTTCAAATATGCAGGCACTATAAGCCTTTAACCAGAAATTCCCAGCTCAGAAGGGCAGAGTCCAGCCTCTCCTCCCACAAGAGTGCAGACCACGAACCTTCTTAATGTAAAATAACTGGCCTGAAGCCCAAGTGCTTAAACCAGAACTAATACACTTTTAGAATAACAGACACTGAGCCCTCAATCAGCAGTTCCCAACTTAGAAGGATGTAAGCTACCTGTCCTGCCACCACAGTGCAGGCCACAAACCTTCCTAATGTAAAACAACTGGTCTGAAGCCCAAGTGCTTAATCCAAAAGACTTAGAATGATGCAGTAGTCGTAACTGTATTGTCCATATTCATGGGTGTCATGAAGTTCACCACTTCTGTCTTAAGCATGAAGTTGGCTTTGGAGAAATTTTTTTACCATGGTTTCCTTAATGGGGGGTGGAGGCAGGATGTGGATATCTAGGGTAATTAGCTTATGGTCGGATCGGACCAATGAGGCATTGACTTCAGGTGTGGAACACCGGTCAGTCATATTGGTAATGACTAGATCTAGGATATTGTTGCCCCTGGTGGGGGTGTGGATAAGTTGATCCAGGGCATTGGAGTTTATGAATTCCAAAAAGTGTTGAGCGAAGGAGTTGGTACATGAGTAGTTTTCCCAGTTAATGGTGGGGTAGTTGAACTCGCCCATTATTAGGGTGTTTGGTTGAACCCTAATATTTTCCAGTACATCAAGAAAAGAGGAGTGGGAATCCTTGGGCATGGTGGAGTGATCTGAAGCAAGCTACAATTTGGATTGCAGTTTTGCCCAGGTTAGTTGCCCTTGGATAACCTCAGCTGCATTATGCTGAGCAGCTAGCCTGGAGGTGTGGATATCCTTAATGAATATGGACACACCTCCGCCTTTGGTGTTCTGGTCCAGGTTACATGGCCGAAAAGTGTGGTATGAGTTGTAGCCTGGTAGTGCAGGGGTGCTCTCTAGAGCCTTGAACCAGGTCTCAGTCACTGCACAGATATCGATGTTCTCCATTTCAAGGAGTGCCTCAAGTGAGTGTATTTTGAGATTTAGACTTCTAGCATTGAGTAGCATCACTCTCAGTTTTTGCTTGCCTGTTCCTGTTACGGTTGTGAATTTGTCATTTGAACCTTGCCTAAAAAGGCACTATAGGGGCAGCAAGAACCTTAGCCAGTATCTAGAATCCCAGGGGTGACAAGTGCAGGCCATCTCTAGCAAAGCATCGTGGTCTGTTGACCATGTCATCCCAGGCAGACAGATACTGGATCCCTTTAGAATGGCACCAGAAGCTTAGCCAATTTTTGAAGTCAATCATTTTGTCCTTGTACTGCGACATCATTCATGGTCAAAGCCATGGTCCCATTCATCCTGCCCAAGGTCAGCCCCTCCAGGAGATCCTCCAGCTTCCCAGCATGGTGAGAGCCCCCTCCTGTTCCAAGTCTTCCCCTGAGTCACCCCTGGAGAAGGTGCACCAGAAGAGGGCATGCAAGAGGAAGTACATCGACTCTCTCTCGGAGTCTTTGACAGTGGACACCAATCTTAATGAGGGAGAAGGGTCCCCTCAATCTCCTCCCAGAAATATCTCCTTCAGGGATATTCTGGAGATCCTGAAGTGCAAGGGAGATGATCTACCCAATCCCCTTCTTCTGAGGAATCAGTGTTTCTGGAGGTGTTTGGGAGGACCATGTACATCCTTGGTGTCCCCACCGCTGGGCGAACTCATTGATCTGGTCTCCCACTTGTCTTGGAAGGAACCTGATGCCATGGAGCCTATTCCCAAGCATGCTGACAAATTCTTGACCCCTCCACCAGATCGCCCCACAAGAGTAAAGGTTTTGGAGTTGATGCTGTTATTGTGTCAACGGCCACAAAGAAGGTGCTAGCTGAGCAAAGATCCTCTGTCTACCCTCCCCGAACAAGGAGTCTCGAGCCTTGGACAGAAATGGAAAGCATGTATATGCCTCAGCAACTTTTTTGCTGAGAGTGCTAAACTATTTGGCACATTGTATGCATCTTCAAAGTGATGTAGTCAAGGAGGTTACCAGTTCTCTGAGTGCATGTCTGAGGAGGACTTCATTAAGTTCTGTCCTCAGTTGTCAACTGTCACATCCTTGGCTTTAACTCATCAATGAGGTTGATTTCCAATGCTGCAGAAAGTACCTCTTGAGCAGCCAGAACAGACATAGCCCTAAGGAATCCTTAAAGGTGTCATTTATCAATGCTCCCTTTGATGGATCTTCACTCTTTGGACCATCGGTAAAGGATACACGTACCCACAGCAAGCAAAAGGGGAAAAACCTGTCTGCTGTAAGGATCATGTTTTCTCCCTGCAGAGGCCATTTTCCAGGATCTAGCACAGTGGGAAGAAGATTTGATTCAAAAAGTTTCAGGGTTCTTTCCCAGATGCTCATGTCCTCATCCAGAGGCAGAGGACAATGTTTCAATGGAAGACACCGCTGGAGGGGCAGAGGGGGGTCCACAGAATAAGGGCATCAGGGAACCTTTCCCTGACAAGCCCTATCAGTGCTCCTGAAGCACTGCCCAACTGTCTTACTCCAGAGGCAGTTGAGAGTAGACTATCCTTGCACCTAGACACATGGACAGAGCTAACAGATGATGCCTGGATGCTAAACGTAATTTCCAGAGGCTATTTTATTCCTTTTTTCCTTCCTCCCCCACCTCCTACAAATAAACTCCACAACATCCCACCCAGTCAGAGGGAGTACGCCATGGACAAAGTTCAAAAACGTCTAGGAAAAAGTCATCCAACCATGCAGCAAGAATGCAGAACTTATTCATGCTTGTTTTTGGTGACAAAAAAGAGGAGGGGACCTGCATCCTAAATTGGACCTGAGCAACCTAAATTTGTCAAGAGGTCAGAGTTCTGCATGGTGACAATCCAGTCCATTTTGCCCTTGCTACGCAAGGATGATTGGATGTGCTTCATAGACCTCCAGGATGCATACTATCACATAAAGATTGACAGGTGCTCCAGGAGACATCTGGGCTTCCAGCTGGGAGCCAGTTATTACCAATTCAGAGGACTGTCCTTTGGACTCACCACAGCCCCCAGGGTGTTTACCAAATGCATGTTGGTAGTGGCAGCTCACCTGAGACTTCAAGGATTCCAGGTGTTTCAGTACCAAGACGATTGGGTGCTGATAGCTCAATCAAAGCATTAACTGGAATTGGTGACACAATATCTCCTCCAGATTTTCTGTGGATCATAATAAATCTGGCAAAACTGAATCTAACTCCAGTGCAGGTGATAGAATTCATAGGAATGCAACTGAATTACGTCAGGCAGATAGCAAGCCTTCCATTACAGTGAGTGTTGTCTCTGAGACATCAGGTTCAGTTTCTATTAGATATGTCCTCTCCTCCAGCAAGACTTGTTCTAAGAGCTCTAGGTTCCATGTCAGCTGTCATACTTCTAGTGCCCTTATCAAGATTTCATATGCAAGTACTTCAATGGACTCTAGCGGTCCAGTCCCATGGTCTAGTCTGTATCACCCCTTAACTGTTCCCATAAAATTGAGTCCAGTTTGAAGATGGCATCTTTGGTGGTAGATGTCATCAGATGATCTTCAACTAGGCAGGTGCCCCCCATCAGCTACAGTGACTATGGACACTTATTGGGGTGGGGGGAGCATTTCAGAGGAAGATTGGTCCAAGGCACGTGGTCTTCCCTGGAGATCAAATTGCACATCAACATTCTGAAGATGAGAGCAGTCATCCTGTTATTGCAAGCTTTTCAAGACTGCCTACCTCTGGGAACAATTGCAATTCATACAGACATGTCAGTGATCTGGTATATCAACAACTGGGGGAACCCGCTCTTATCCGTTATGTAGCGAGGACATAAGAGGGTGGGAATGGGTGATTTCCTAGAACTGCTTTCTGATTGTAACGCACATTCCCGAGGAGACCAACATTTTTGCAGACAGACTAAACCAATCCATTCTGAACCCACGAGTGGTCCCTGAATCAGTCAGTAGCGAACCAAATACTTTGCAAATGGGGCCAACCTTGCTGTGACCTCTTTGCACCTTCTCTGACTACCAAATACAGAAAGTACTTTGTTCTAATCCCCCCAGCTGGGGAGTTACCCAGGGATGCTCTAATACACTATTGGCCTCCGGGTGTCCTGTACACCTATCCACCGATCCCATTGATACCAAAAGTCCTACAGAAAGCCAACATGTTCAGGAACACATTAATCCTCATAGCCCCCTTCTGGCCTTGTCCGGTATGGTTTCCCTTTTTATGGTCTCATGCCAAGTGTCCACTGTGGATACTGGATCCCATACAGGATCTGATCTCTTACCTGTTCGTTCAACAGACCCCCCAATCTAAGTTTTTTGAGACTAACCCCTTTGTTTCTCCAATTCCAATGATTTTACGAAAGTCCAGGCTACCATCTTCCATCCATGATATTATTCTTTCTTCTGAAAAACCCGCTACCAAAAAAGTTTGCGATAGCAAATGGAAAAGATTCTCAGTGTAGGCATGAAACCAGAACATCAACCCCTTCTCAGCCCCCATTTCAGCCATCCTTCTTTTTCTATGTTCCCTTTTTCAAGAGGGAGACAGTTTCTCCACGACTAAATTACAATTGGCAGCAATTGCTAATTTTCATGTCACAGATGTTTCACAATCATTAGCTTCCATTTCTTCAGCTAGGTTATGCGAGCCCTTTATGAAAGGAATGTTCCTTCTTAGGCTTCCTGTGAAAGACCCTTCACCTCCTCGGGATGAGTCATCCCATCTCCTTCTGCATCCAGAACAGATAAGGTTGGACCCCTTCACTTCTATTATCTCTCTTCCCAACACCTGTCTTTCTGCTGGTGGATTTGGAGCTGACATGCCTCCTGGAATCTGTAACTTCAGAGCTGTTGATTTTTCTTCTTTTGGTTTTGCTGTCTAAACATCCAACTGACTTGCTAAAAAGAGTTTCAGAACCAGCTGAGTCTTGGAGCTGACTACTTAATGTTATATCTTCAGCTCCAAACCATGTGGGGCCATTCTCTCTGTTGGCATCATCAGCCTTTGAGCTGTTTATGCCAATCTCTGGCTTGGATCAGTCAGGTTCTTTAGTGCCAGGGGTTTGACCTTTGGCACAAGTCAGCATTGTTTCAGCAGAGGATGACTCTGGAGCTGGACTTCAGGTAACGTTGGATTCCAAATCCGCATTTAAACCCATTGGAGAGGAATGACAGTTTCTCCATTTGGACACACTACCGAACTTCCCTCATTATGGATTCCATCCTCAGAAGTCCATCTGTCTGATTCTAAGCCCGTCACATCATGGTTCCCAGGAACAAAGCAGAACTGATAATGTCCTTCCATATAATTGTTGCAGTATTCTTCACATTTGGGATTTCCTGTCAAGGATTGACCATTGTTTGGCCAGTAGACCAAAGACTTCAGCTCTTATAGGTGCCATACGTCACACATGCACCCTCAGCATAATGTATGGACAGAAGCACATAGACCGTCTTTGCTGTCTTTCCGAATGCCATCATTGAATGTCAGTCTGAATGCCCTTCTGCTGTGCTGGTTACCAAGCTGTGTTTCAAATGAGTGCCCTGTTGGGCTTTCTTCTTATCTTTTTTATTTAATGCTGTTAGGTTCATACCATCTAGAATGAAAAATGTCAGTGTGGGAGGCTGATTCCCCATAAAGACCATCACGACCAATGTCTTTTCTGTTGGGATGCTTCCCACGATCATATGTGGTTGTTCTGTCTCCCTGGTGTTTGTCCCTAAGACCCTATGCAGTCACCTCTCCTCTTTGCCCTATGGCAGAATCCTCCCATCTTGAGGGCCAGCCATCTGCCAAGAAAAAGGCCAAAAAAGTCAGGCCTGATGTGTTTGCTGGCCAGCCTCCCCAAACACCTCTATAGAGGCTGGTGAAAGCCCTGAAGATCATCTGGTGTTTGCTTCAGATTCCTCTGCTGTGACTCCATTGGAAGCTGGCAATGGATCTGGCTTCTCGCTAGTCTTTGGAGGGTTTTCAGATGTCTGTACCTGACATTGAGGGTGAACCTTGGCTGATAATATCCGAGGGACTGAGGTGGATTCCTCAGATTTTTGTGAAAGAAGAGATTCCTACAAATATCTGAGGGAGTGAGGTGGATTCCTCAGATTTTAGTGAAAGAAGAAATTCCTACAGATATTATAGAGTCAAGTCAGAGACCTGACCCTCCAAGGGTGGTTCGAGTAGATATCCCACAGAAGAAAAAACAAAAGACGAAGCATATTTCTCCTGTTGTGAAGGATCCTCAGCATGAATGGCAGGATTTCACTCAGGATTTATTTAATATTTTGATGGCCTTGAAGCCACCTCAAGGGGTCTCTGTACCTGCTTGCCCGGTCTTCCACTCCAGTGAAGAGGCATAGGGGATTGGATTCCTTCAATGACTATCTGGATTGAGGGGAAAAATACTTTGCTTATTTTTTCCCATATCCCTTTCCCCTTGGGCTGCAGTTTAGAGGAGGAGGAGGATTCCTAAAGTCCAAACCCTCCTTTGGGGATACCATTGCCTGCATGATGGACTATTTTAAGTGGGATTGTTCTCAGGTCTCTGATATTCAAAAAGGTATGAGCTCCTTTGATGCAGCCTCCCAAACCATCTGCTGTTCTTCCTATTCTGGGTGCCCTTTTAGATACCTTTTCTGCAGCTCTTCATCTTCATAAGAGTGAATCTAGGAGAATAGACAGAATGGGAGAGCAACAGCAACAACGTTGAACACAGCAAAGCAGCACAGCAAAACAACAGGAGTCAGCACAGGATCCAAAAGCAGCTTTATTTTCTGTCTCTCACTGTAGCGCCTCGGCCACAGTAAGCCTTCAAGGAGTAAACTAACAATACTAAAGCACACTTTATATAGTCACAAAAATCATTCAATTACATCATTAAACAATTAATCAATAAAATTGATATGCACCTACAAGCTAAATAACATTCTTCCAATTACATTCTGTATTCAAGCCTCTAGGTACTAAAGTGTTATATTTTAAAATAAAAGTAGTTTCCTTCTTTAAAAGTAATCTACCCACAACTAATTCATCAGGTTCCTTTTTAGCTACCTGTTGTAAAATGGTACCTTTTAAACTCTCACTACTGCCATTGTGAAATTCACAAAAATGTAAGGCTAAAGGGCCGAGGCGCTAGAGTGAGAGACAGAAAATAAAGCTGCTTTTAGAATGGGAGAGCAAGCCTACATTTGCTGTGAGAGCTTTAAACTGTGAATTGCTTCCAGAGAGACCTAATCTGTCAGGCTATGAGTACTTTGTAAATCTTCCTCAACAAGATTTTCAAAAACAATTGAGGTGACCCTGGGATAATGATAAATATCACAGACCTCTCCAGGCATTTCCTCCACAGTGCTGCCATTACTGAATTCATAATGTGTCATCACACCTGACTCTGCTTATTTGATTTTGTGAACAATTTCAAAACATCCTTCTTCAACTCCTCCTTTGATGGAACCTCTTGGTCAGTCCTGTGGTGAAACAGAAGTTGATGAAGTGCAAATAGAAAGACACAATGTCTACTGTGGAAGTTAGATTTGACAGTCCTGAGTGACCTTTCAACAGGAATCAGAAGGGCACCAAGCCCCTGTGGTTTAGAAAACTCCCAACATCAAGCTTTGAAGCTTTGATGCTACTTTGGACAGGACTAGCCACAGCAGGGGCAGACCCTTTAATAGATACTGATCGAGAGGTCAAGGTGGTCTACAGAATCAGGGTTTTCATGCTCCTTTCTCTGGAAAGCATAACCAATGTCCCTGAAAGCTTGCTCAACTGTCCACCTCTGGAGGCAGTTGGAGGGCATCTTCATCTCCACTCGTGCATGGCTGGCCATCTTATGAGACAAATGTGTATTAAGAGAATATCCAAAGACTGTACTATTCCATTATACCTTCCCCCTCAGTGTTGCTGCTTGCAGACATCCCACCCCACCAGTATGAAGAGACCAAAAAGGAAATCGCTCTCCTTCAGAAAAAAGTCATTCAGTTGGTCCTACCAGACCAAGGAGGGTCAGAAAGTTATTCCAGATTCTTCTAATGCAACATTATTCTGTCTGCCATCCTGGTCCTAAAAGGACTAGGAATCATGGCTGCTTCCCTGGTAAAGGTCTTTCAAGTTTGCCTTCACATGAGGATTATCCAGTGGTTATTTTCTCCACTCTGTGGTCCCAACTGTTCACCCCCCCCTCCATCTGAATAACACAATTGTGCAGAACGAATCTCAACTGGAGCCTGATCCCACCAAACCTTCCTTTTGGCAGATCTTTTATCTTACCTCCCTTAGCAGTTTTAGTTTCCAAGGATGCCGTCTCTCTATGGTGGTGGGAGTGGGTCATTTTGAGGGGAGAATGGTCCAAGGAGTAAACAGTGGCCAATATTCACACTGGTGCTTTGGAGATGGGAGAAGCCCTCCTAGTGCTGCAGGAATTCTGAGACTTAGTTTCCCAGGGAGCAATTTTGATTCAAAAGGATAACATGTCAGTAGTTTGGTACATCAACAAGCAGGGAGGAATCCAAGCTGATCCCCTCTGCAGAGAGGCTATGAGGGTATGGCAGTGGGCACTGGATTTGCACGATGCAGTGGTACAGCGGTTGCATTGTCACCTCACAGCAAGAGGTTCAATGGTTTGATTCTTGGCTGGAGTGCCTTCTGTGCAGTCTGCATGTTGTCCCTGCATTTGTGTGGGTTTCCTCCGGGCAGGGCCGGCCTTAGCTGAAATGGCGCCCTAGGCGAAGTAGTGCTGTGGCGCCCTTTAAGCCCCACCCACACCATTCTCAAGTAACGCCCCTACTTGAGCCACGCCCATTTGTAGGTTACTCCCACAAAAGCCACTCCAGTCATTTCTTTCAATTTTTTAAATGCATGAAAATCAGTGAATGCTTTGTCATAGTATAACAAAGGAGGCATGCTTTGCACACCAGCCACAGTACACCATCACATCACTGACCAACATGTACAACAGACATTAATCAAATATATAGCATAAATGTAGTTTACAATAAATGAGTTTGACAGCAGTCTGCTCTGTCAGACAGAATAAGGGACAGCAAAGAGGTTTACTAATGGTTGAGCACAACAGTTTTAGAGTTTGGACATGTATGTTCACCTTTTACATATGCCAATAGCTGTCCATCACCTCTACCAAACTTATCAGCATATCTGGTTAGGTTGGAACACGACTTCATTAAACAATAAAGTGGTATTTCAGCAGAAATGCAGTCCATGGAAATTGCTTTCCTAAGAATAAGAGACAAAAACCCTCCATAGTTGTCAACCGTACAATTTGACATAAGGTTACCTTTCAACTTGTGCCACAGGAAGGGCAGTTCTTAACTACCACATTGACTCAAGTACTGTATCATACAACACAATGAAATGTAATAGCTATAGAGGTTTAAGCCATGCAATCAGATTTACAACATTTAAAAACTGACTTAGTTCCTCCCATGCTTGTTAAGTATACATAATGTTAATACAAAATTCAATTTCAGTTCCTTTGCAACCCAAAAGTATATATGTGGACTCAAACTCTGTATTCACCTACAATCTAAAAACCAGGGAGCCAGCCACCCTATTCTTAAAATAGAACCAAGATCACCACATGGCTATTCTTGCATAATATAACTGAGTGCCCAGTTAAGCCACATGGGAGTAGGAAATGGAAAACATACGACTACAATTCTCAAGTTATCACACAACACTAAATAAAAACTAAAAATGGAAAGCTATCTTAACAGCAGGGAATATCACAATATAGACAAATATAAAACAGCTAAACTTGCTACTAAAGTACAATGTAATATATATATATATATATATATATATATATATAAACACACGCACACACACACCAGTTTCAGATGCATAAAATAGAGCCGGAGCAATTCCAGGTGCATAAAATAGAGCCGGAGCAGTTTAAGTTGCATAAAATAGAGCCGGAGCAGTTCCAGGTGCATAAAACAGAATTGGATCAGTTTCACTTACATAAAGCAGAGCCGGAGCAGTTTCAAAATTATTTAAATGCATAGAAGAAAAGATACCTCAACACACTTATTAGCTAAGCTGTTACACAAACTGGCTAAGGGCTCTAGGCGCAAATGAGTTAACTACCTTTGAGTACGTATTCCTACTTTAAATACCAGAGCTAGATAATGGTCAAATAGGGCCCTAGGCAATGGATCACCGTCACACGGGCTCTAGGCACAAATGAGTTAACTACCTTTGAGTACGTATTCCTACTTTAAATACCAGAGCTAGATAATGGTCAAATAGGGCACTAGGCAATGGATCACTGTCACACCGAACAGACCCTCCTGCAGCAACCCCCTACCCCTAACCATTCCAGTGTTCCATTACTTGGCTGTTTCTCACCAGTTGCCATAAACACTGCTCAAACCTATCAGTGTGCATATTGCAGGTATTGAAATAAAATAGTATAAACACAAATAGCAATTTGCTAAACAAACAGTCTCACAATGAAAACAGATTTACATGAGCTGTAATCTTCTATGCCTTTGAAACCCGCATTCATTGAAACAGCATGAAAACCCACATTCATAGAAAATGTATCTTGCCACTGGAGGATTAAGTTTACCTTTGGACTATTTTTAAACCACAGGCTCCTTTGCATACACTTTTTAGGGCCTTACATACATGCATTTGTTCTTTGATTCACCTTCCTGATTATATTCTTTGTATAATACAGCACCACTTGTCAGAATGTGTTTTAAATTTGTAGTTTTAAACATTCTTTTAATAAACAATGAAACAAGATATATGAACGAATAATGACAAAACGACCTATTTCATAAAATTTCAACATAAAAGTGTACTCAAACTTCTGTCATTACAATCCAATATCACTCAATGCGCACAGTCTTTGCAAAAGTAAAATCATCACAATAATTCCACATTAAAGAAATCTATAACTAACGAAGAGGTTGCTACTGGCAAACAACTTTACATATCAATGTTTCATCGACAAATTCAGTGCCTACTGCCCTGGAAGAATCAATTGCCTACATTACATTGAAGAACAAAAGTGGTAAGCTGGTAATATTGCAACAGGGAATGACTGAGAAACCGACAACACTTCATAGTTACTAGGCATCTTATACAAAGGAGGGCACCCTTAAAATGCAGCAAATAATCAACAACCTAGGGGCATGACATACCATGCATCCATACCTCTCAAAGCACCCCCCCCCCAAGGAAACAACAAGCATGTGTATTTTAATTATACAACTTCTACCCTATCGCACATGTATAAAACAATGGTAGGTGTGTTCAGGTAAATGACACGCGTCTTTCCCTAGATCTTGGCAGACCTGTGGGGGTACTTACAAAGTCTTACAAATAAACTATTAAGTATCTTATCCTTTATATTTCTGATACTTTACATTCATGCTCCAAATTCCCCAATTACTTGTCTACTTTGACAATTTATAACTTTCACTAAGAACAGGTCTTCTTTCTTGGACCCTTTAATTTTTTAATTATGGTAAGTTCTAGTTTCAGACTTACATTTCAATAAAAACACCATTTAGCTGTTTGCCATTTAAGAATGCATACTCTTTTCTACAGAAGACAACAAAAAATCATACTGACAATTTCTTGAATATCAACCTGTGAATAAATATGCTCTTTGAATTGCACCATGCAGAAAAGAGCAGCCACTATCATTCATATTTTACAAGTATTGCAGCACAACAATGTGGCTATACGGTTGTTTGGTATAAAATGTCACTCGAACATAAAACTATGATCAGATACTAAAGACTGAGAAGCAGTGATTGTCTAGTGCAGGCCACATTATGTCAAAAGCAATATGTACATAAGAGTTGGGGTGAGAAGACGGTCTGTTAACAAAACACAAACATTAACGTTTGTTAGCATCTTGTAAATAAAGGAATGTTGGATGCATGTAGTGTTGAGAGAGAATTGCGGACCTGGTAAGTTAGTAGCAGGAAAAAGTGCTGAAAGAAATACATGCTTTCTGTTAACAGCAGCTGGTTCCAACAGGCTTAATTTAAGCATTTGTTTAATTAGCGATGAATTTCTTACTTCAGGTCTGATGTGTTTTCATTACAAAGAGCTGACTGGGGGGGGGGTGCAGATGGAGTCAGCACGAAACAAGAGACACCGAATAACATTTTACAAATTTTATCTTAAAGTATAAGAAATCTACTTCAGTGATGCATTTAGTCTGTAAATTTCCTTTGTTCTTTTGCAAAGCAAATTAAAAGGAGAAAACACGTTTTCGCTTGGCTAGGGCTGGTTGCTTAGTGCTTTTAATCACAATCTTTTGGCAACGTTACGAATTTCAGGATAAACAATGCAAAATTCTGAGTTTAGACACATCTTTCAGTAACTCAAAGAACAAATATATTTATTTCTGTAATAAATGGAATGTTTAAAAACGGAATGTTGAAAATATTAGTTAAACCATCCATGCTGCTAATAGTACAAATCCTTGTAAACTGTAAATAGCTGAACTGATACCAGCCAGAGTTACATTCACATTCTGACTTCTGGTATTTATTGTGATCAGTCAGTCCCGCCTTCCCATTCACTGCATGTTGCAAACTCAATGCAAATAAGGGGTCCCAGGGGGTTTAAATAAACGCTGCGCCCCCATTACGGAGAGTAGGATATTCGACTGGTCAGCAGTTTATAGTTTCAGGCAAAATGCACGTTTTAGCATTGAGTGCACTGTTTGCTGTTTGTCACCTTCTGTGTATTTCAGCCACTTTTTCCAACCATCCAGGTATCAACAAAACACCACTTATACAACAGACAAGCAGCTACTCTGTCTCATAGCAGCACACACATACTTTCTCTTTCATACAACTAACTAGTTCATATTCCACACACTCCTACTCTTTCATACAACACACACACTGTCCCTCATACAGAAATGAATGGAACCACTAGTTTAAATTGTACACATGCACACATACTCTCTCTCTCACATACAGTAACACACACATGTACTTTATCTCATACAAACAGAATGGCTAACTTAAATTCCATATACATACATATATATACACACACACTTTCTCATGCATACAGAACTGAACAGTTTAAATTGCACACACATACTCTTACCTTTTTTCCAAACCGAACGGCCAAACAAGCACACACGAACTTAAACCCCTCTTAACAAAACTACTTACATTTCGCGCGCCTGCAAAATGAATTTTACTTAGACGTTGGCGTGTGTACGCATGATTCCCCTTAAAGGAAAAAAACACCAAAACCGCGATGCTGTATTAGTGGGAGGGCGCTCACCAACCCCCTTTGCTCTGCAGTTCCGGTGCCCTCAAGCAGGCGCCGAGAAGAAAGAAAACACTAAGTTAATTAAAAAAAAAAAAAAAAAGTAAAAAATTGCGCCCTTTACAAGGCCGGCCTTTATGGCGCCCTAGGCGACCGCCTAGTTCGCCTATGCCTAAGGCCGGCCGTGCCTCCGGGTGCTCTGGTTTCCTCCCATGTTACAAAGACATGCATCTGGAGCATTTCTCCCTGGCCTTCCCTAAAAAATGGCTTTGTTCTACGTTGGACTTTCAAAGTAAACAAATGTTAAATAAATTTGTATCACTTTCTAGTAGAAATGCAGATTCCAGGTTCAGTCAAGTCTCTATTAGACAAGCTCAGAAGATTTGTCCCGATGCCTCATAGGTGGTCCCTCAATCATTCAGTGGCCCAACAAATATTCAGTTGCTGGGGTGTGCCTTCCAATGACCTTTTTGCCACTCCCTCCAACATTAAATCCAGTAGCTACTTTGTCCTCCTCCCTCCAGAGAGGCAGTTACCATGGGATGCTGTAGTCTGTCAGAGGCCACCTGTCTCTTGTATGCTTTCCCCACTTTTCCTCATTTCTAAGTTTCTTCAAATAGCATTGTAGAGCAAATCTATCATAATTCGCATTGCCCTACTATGACACAGGCAAATCTGGTTTCTACTGCTAAAGCCTCACCTGCTCTTAGATACTCAACCAGGTCTTCTTTCTCACCTGTCCGCTTAGCCTCACCAATACCTCATCTAACAGGTTTACTGCTTTGTACCTCCAGTTCCAGTGATGGACAGGGACCCATTCTTGTTAAAGATGATAGTTCATATACTGTCTGATTCCCAAAAACAGTCTACTTAGAAAGTATACAGAAGTGTAAGAGGCTTTCCCTTTGTGCTTCGACCCAGAATGTAGACTCCTGCTCTGCCCCCCATATTAGAGGTTTTACATTTCCCAGCAATACTGCATGAGTAAACATCTAGTTTCTCTTCAATAAAGTAAATCTGTCCTGTATCTCCAGCTACCATTATGGCTTTCAAAACTATTTCTTGGCATCTCAAAAGTTATGCAAGGCTTTCGTCAAAGGTTTATTTCTGTTACAACCTTCTATGAAAGATCAGTCTACTCTGTGGGATCTAAATTTCATTTTAGAGGCCTTGACATGACTGCCATTTGAACTAGCCTCTTCAGCAGAACTAATATTTCTATCCTGAAAAACAGTTTTTGTGTTTATATTACTTCTCCAAGGTGAATATTGGAACTCTGTGCCTTATCAGCTGTCCTTTACCCAATCTTCCACAAAGATAGTCTCTCTAAAGACTAATCCATCGTTTGTTCCGAAAGTAGCCTTAGAATCTAACCTGAATCAACCCATTCATTTTCCAATGATTTTCCCAAACCATTTGAATGGATGAGAATATTTGCTACACACTAGATGGTCACTGTTAAAACTTGAGTAAAAAGGTTTTTCAACTAACCCTGTCAAAGTGATTGTTGAATTATATAACATTCATCTTTGCATATAAGAAAAAGACTCTCCCATCCAAACTGAAAGCTTATTCCACCAAATTAGTGGTTATTTCTGCTTGCCTTTCTCAGCAATCCTACCGTGGAGGAGATGTGTTGCATCTTTATGGCCTACTTTGCATACCTTTACCAAGCATTACAAACTGTATGTGACTTCCTGGTTCAGAGCTTTATTTGGGACTTCTGTCCTGAAGGGTATTTTGTTATGATGCCACCCAAGAAAGAAGGTAGCTTGGAATCCTGTCCTAACAGGTGGATGAATGAAATAGGATGCAGAAGTTGTATACTTGCCATATCACTGGATGTTTTTCATCCTAGTCCATTGGACAGGGCATTCTCCTTCCAGCTGTTTCTAGATCCAGAATTTCTATTTAGATGGTTATCCTTCCAGGATCTAATTGTATGGCACTGGGCAAACCAGATCTGATGCTAGTAACAGAGCAGAGCAAAGCTCAGGAACTTGAGGCTGAGAACACTGCCAAATGGCCGGATTGTATCTGACAAGTGGCTCCAGTACTATTAGCCATATTGGACAGACTAGGAAGAAAAGTATCCAGGTTTATCATTAGTATGTAAATTTTGTTTTCTTCTTTGTGATGACTTTAGATGTCTAACCCTGTAATTTTTGTCTCAGATCCTGGGAAATCTATTTCTGCTTCATTGTGTACAAACCTAGCAGGGTAAAGGTCTAGGAACAATGTGATTTCAAAAAGGCCACTGTCTTATGACCACTCTGGACAGTTGGTGATGACCATCCCAGAACAGTGGCAAACTCTGTCAGCTGAAACAGTAGCTTAAGGCTGTGAGCTACACTTCCTGTGGTACAAGCTTTGATGCCTTCATCTTCCTTTGTCTGCTGTGTGACGTGACCTTGAGCAAGTCACTTAACCAGGCAGCTCTTGAGGGCAAATGGCAATTTAGGGTAGGCTTCTCAATGATTCCTTGGACTAGGAGCCTGCTAACAACCTTTGAGTGTAAATGTTACCTATTTGGGACTGTCGTTGATCTTGAGGGTTTTTTAAACTAAGACTGTGAGTTTCTCTTAGAACCTCATTGAGGTCATCAAGAAAAAAAAACAGCACTGTGGGACTCACAACTATATAATCTAAGTGCATTGTACCTTTTTGAACCAGTAGGGAGTTAAACTCACCACTTTATACTTAGGAAGGGGGGGCCTTGGATGATTAGTGTGTGCACAGTGTGTAAACCATCAGCCCTATAATATTAGGTGTGTGTCTTAAATGGTCTGTATGCTGATGATTGGGCAACTTCAACTACCCAAACATAGACTGGGAGCATTACTCTAGCTCCAACACCCTAGCTCAAAGGTTCCTAGACTTTATAAACCCAAATGCTATGGAACAACTTGTTACCACTCCCACAAGAGGGGAAAACATATTGGACCTGATCATCACCAACATGGGGACTCTATGCTCCAGACCAGAAGTGTATCCCTCACTGGTAAGATCAGACCATAAACTAATCTCACTGGATATTCACATCCCGACCCCACCCCCTGCCCAGAAAACCACATTGAAAAACTTCTCTAAAGCAAATTTCACACTCCTCAAAACCGAGGTGGAATCCTTCAAAGTCCCCGGGCCTGTGGAAAATACGGCCCAGACCGCAGAATCCTTTATAAACGCATTCTATGAACACCTTCAGGAATGCATGGATCATGCAATCCCAAATAAAATCAAGACCCAATCCTCCAAAGGCAGACTTCCTGTCTGGTGGACCCCAGCCATAAACAAACCATACAATAGAAGGAGGAAGCTACTACATGATAGAGCAAAATCCCAAAAAGGGAAGGCATCTCTGATCAGTGTTAGCAAAAAACTACGGGCACTCATAAAATCGTCTAAGGCCAGCTTCGAGAGAAAAATTGCACAGGACACTAAGGATAATCACAAGGCTTTCTTTAGTTATGTTAGGAACCTGGGTGGGAATTCCCAGATATGCTCAGAATTAGTCCAAAATGACAAAAAATACACCGAACCCACAGACATTGCCAACATCCTAGCTGACAGGTTCAGTGCAAATGTCCCCCCCCTCCCCACCAAAAGGGCAAATATCTATCCCAGCAGAGTGCTGCCCCCCCTGACATCTCAGATGCTCAGGTAAGAGCCGCCCTCTCCAAAGCAAAAAACACAACATCAAAGGGACCAGACGGTGTCCCGGGCTGCGTCCTACATGAACTCCAAGAAGAGCTAAACCCAAACATAAAACTACTGTTCAATCTCAGCCTTACCACAGGATATGTACCCAAAGAGTGGCGTACAGCAACAGTGGTCCCTCTCCACAAAGGTGGTGCCTCAACGGATCCTGGAAACTATCGCCCCATAAGCCTGACTAGCTTGGTCTGCAATGCTATGGAAAGGATCATCATGGACCTCATAAATAAAGATATTGGGGACCTACAGACACTGGATCCTACCTAGTTCGGCTTTAAGGGCAGATCCTGCCTCTTAAACCTGGTCAATTTCTTTGAAACAGTCACCAAGGCCATTGACAAGGAGAAAGTGGTCCACACAGCCTACCTAGACCTCACAAAAGCCTTCAATACAATACCCCACTCGGGCATTATAGATGAGCTCACCAGCTTAAATATAAACCCCTATGTCACTAGATGGGTTGCAAACTGGCTCAAGGACAGAACCCACATGGTTAGAATTGCTGGAGCCATGTCAGACTCCAAACCAGTTACAAGTGGCGTCCCACAAGGCTCAGTCCTGGAACCTCTCTTGTTCGGTATATATTTCTCAGAGGTACAGGCCAACACGGAAGGACTGTGGCTGACCAAGTTCGCAGATGACTGCAAACAGGGTGCCATAATTGACACAAGCATCCTCCAAAAGGGCCTCATAGAAACAGACAACTGGTACCAGAGCCATGGCCTCAAGCTAAATGCCAAAAAGTGTATAGTCATCCCCTTTGGCAAAAACAAAGTGCCCACAAATTACCACATAGGTGGTAATCCATTGGCACGGAAGAAGTAATTAGGGACCTGGGGACCCAAGTTGATAGCAATCTCTCATTTGACAACCACGTGGCCAAAGTGGTTAGAAAAACATTTTATATAGCCCACCTAATCATGAAGGGATTCACATCTAGATCAGGGGTGGTCATCGTGCCTCTTTACCCATCCCTCATGAGGCCCATAATATTGAGTACAATGCCCCTTTTGGGATGTACCTTACCAGACACCTGCAGCAACTGGAAAGACACCAAAAGTACCTCAACAAGAGGATCAAAGGGCTCAAACAGATGCCATATGCTGCCCCGTTAAAGAAACTCCAGCTCTACTCAGTGGCATACCGCCTGCTCAGAGGCGATCTGTGCCTGACGTATAAAGCCATGTCCAATCCGGAATTAATGGACATGCTGCACCTCAGAAAATCCAAATCCCATCGAGCTACGTGCTGGAGAGACTTGAACCTCAGCACTGAAATAAATAGGACATGCTGGAGGGACAGATTCATAATCCAGAGACTCCCTTCACTCTGGAATAAAATCCCAGTCCAGGTTAGGCAGAGTCCCTCATTAACTCTCTTCAAGAGGAATCTTGATGAGTGGATGGGGGATCATAGGTTTACCCCGGGTATCACTTCTGTGTCACTGTTAAACAGAGGCACAGTATACTAACCTCGAAAAAGGGCATAGCAAAATTAATTTAAAATGGGTGGCGAAAGCCAAACACACTCTGGCTAGGCTTATAAATCCCCTAGGGCAGATAGCCTAGTATGAACCTATGAACCTATGACCTCAGCTTCACTAGATGTGTAATGCCAACATTCCCTCCAGCCTACTTAGGACTGCACCTATTTCTCAAACAAATACAGTAAACTCTCAGTTAGCCGGCACCCATGGGGATTAGTAGATGCTGGATAACTGTAGTTTCTAGTTGTTTGAGAGTTACTATTAAAAACACAGGTCTGACTAATACTGTACCCTATACTGTAGGATCTATATCACGTTGTTGCACTCTTAAAAGTTCAAACGTCATATGGTCGACACCATATAATCAAACATTTAAAAGTTTGAACGTTTCAGCGGAGATCTCCATACAGTGCAGAATGGAAGATTTCTCTTTTCTGCACTGTAGTGCAATCTTGGAGTAGTTATATTTAAAGAGTGGGGGTGTGGGGGTCTTGCCCCCTGCTTAAACCATTCAGGTAAGTTTTTTCTTTGGTTTATTTTTTTTAATTACATTTTTGAACTTTTAAAAGTTCGATCATATGGTGTCGACCATATGACATTTGAACTTTTAAAAGTTTAATTATGTAATATAGATGCATACTATACCATAGCGTATAATTTGATTTTAATGTTGAAATGCAGTAATTAAAAGCCTGGCTGGAGGGGGGGGCAGAAAGTGCAACATATGAAAATTTAATTGAATTTGTCATACTGTACTGTATTTCTTCAAATTCTTTTCCAGTTGCTTGAGAGTGCCGGTTAACTGATAGTTTACTATACTTTCAAGTTAGCTTCAAAGCAAAACTTTTTTTCTCGGCACTGCCCAGAAACTGAAACAGTTCTCCGTCCTCAGCTCTTTTAAGAGCTGACACTTGGAACATGGTCTTGTATAGATATACTAAAGCATTTGTTGCCTTTCTCGTATCATTTAGAAAATTAAGGAAGAAAATACCTGGATTATTTTAAAGCATGCTACCTGCTTATTTACCTAGTGTTGGATGGATCCTCTACAGATGACCTGTGTCAATCATAAGAGAAGCCAGAAAGTTCAGAGGACTTACAAAGACATACGTCTTAATGTTTTCGTGAGAGAATTAAGTGATAGTATAACTTGGCAGGTGTCTGACTTGCAGAGTTTTCTTTATTGAGGATGATCCAGGCTGAAGTCTCATTTAGTGGTTATTTGTTAACTAGATGAGTAACTGATATGTTGTTGAGGCAACTCTAAGCGAAGTTCATCCTTTCTTCAATGACCTTTCATAGTAAAGCCATCACATGAAGAGGACACATGGACTCTGGGTAATAGTTATTACTATGGTATTTTACCAGACTGCTGATGCAGTCTGTTTAGTGAATAGTACAGTTATGTGACTGAGTCATTCAAAGACCTTTTAGCATTCCAGGAAGTGAGGGTGTCAGTGTAGGCAATCAGTACCTGTGGCCCCCAACTAGTGTGTTGTAGGCAAGAAAGCCCAAGACTGTTGGTGGCTGATTTGTACAGGGGGTGGTTAGCTATCCCAGTTCACTAAGAAAAAAAAATTGCTGTATTTTTATTTGTTTTGAGTTATTGTTGCTAGTTGAAGCTGTTAACCCCATTCCAGAGAATAAGGATTTACTGTATAAAATACAAACACCAGAACTCCCAAACCATCGTTTTTGAATGGCAGTGAAAATATTTGCACCTGTACCTAAAATATTTGGCATATTCAGCCTACCTGAAGACTGTGGGTGCGATATTTGCTAAGGTATCAGTGAACTGTGTCTGTAGTTATGCCCATTGGGTGTAGTGCTTGATAAGGTCTTAAACAGGGACTCTAATTCTGCTGGGAGACGTCTTCAGTCATTTGTTGAATTAGGGGGATACTGGGAGGGGGGCATGACTGAAAAAGAGCAGCTTGTGTGATACAAACCAGACTGGCAAACTGTTAATGAAATTGTCTGATAGATATGGAATGTCCATGATACACAACATTTCTGAACGTAATACTGTGCAAATGTCGGCTTAAGCGTAATTACTTGCAGAACACCTTGGGCCAAAGTTCAAAGCCTGGCTGAGACGTGCTGTGGACAGTTTGAGGAGAGGTGCTGAGCTATCAGTAATCACCAGTAGATGGCAGGCTAGGTCAGCAGATGAGGGAGAGACTAGGCAAATCTGGGAATCCCAAGTATATGTGATTGTTCTGGGAGCAGTTAGCAGAGCAGACAGTTTGTAAGATAAGCAAAGCTTCTTTATATACCAGGCATGGTTCCTATTCAAGACATCAGTAGTTGAGCTTAGTGGCAAGGAATTGTGGCCAAAAGGTAGCCACTGCTTGTCATTCTTGGTAACCCTAGGACCCACTAGCACTCAGATTAAAGAAGGTAGACTTCCATGCAGTGCTGATGGTGAGGGGGTTTGTATTTGGCCTCTAGTTAGGAGTTTGGTGAGGCCATGCAGAATGACCTTCAGCTGGTCTTAAGTTCTAAGAAACCATCTAGAACATTTGATATGGCCTCAGAGATATTCTGTCAAACTATCTTGAAATTTAGGAGGGGAGGCAGAGCATTACACACATTCTCAGGAAGGGTAGAGAGTTAAACCAACCTTGATTGGTGGTTTTTTCAGTATGTGGAAGAAACACACCAAAAATCTTCCAAACTCCATGGACATGCCTTCATTTGAGAAAGCATTGCCGCAAGCAACTAATTGGACTGAATTTGTTTGCAGTAGATGAGGTGAATACAACAAATAATCAATTCCTCTGTGGCAGGGCTACAGCAGTGGATGAGATCCAACCAGAAATGCTGAAGGTGCTATATATGGTTGGTGGGGGATTTTTTTATTTATTAGTTTTTAACCAGATAAGTGAGCTGGACCTTATTCAGTCACAGCTGCAGGCCATTAGGCATAGGCTGATGTGATACAGTAGTAGCAACATAAATAGGTTCATAGGAGGTTACCAGGCTAATGGCCTTGGGGCCCTTACAGGCCTAGCCAAGTTCAACCTTTGTTCCCTTAAGGTTCTAGAGATACGGTCTATGTTATAAGTAGATCTAATTCAGCACTGACTGCCCCTATCCAAGAGAGACACAGGTGAAACCCCTGTGGTGAATTTGCAATTTTCCATCCAATTATCCAAGTTACATTTAAAAAGGGTTAATGAGGGGCTAAATTTAACCTGTATTGGAAGTTTATTCCAGAGGAGAGGCAACCTCTGAGAGGCATATCTGTCTTCCAGCTAGTCCTGTTGATGTCACATGCTAGGATAAGGTCCCTAGAGTGAGTGAATCATGCACCATTTGACTTATAATATGCAGCATTTCCATTAAGGCATGATCAGAGGTTGCTCTGTATGCAAGATACAGGTCACCTCTGGATAGACTATACAATACAGTGTGTAGTGCCAGTGATTTCAGCCTGCCCACATGCTGAAGACCCTGAATTTACTTTGTAAGGAACTGTTAATGTCTTTCCAGTTGCTGCAGTTGTCTGTTTAGGTAACTACCAAAGGGAGCATTGTGCTCTATTATTGACCTGATGAGGGAAGAGTACAGGGGGATTATAACCTATTTTGTTGTGGAAGCTGTGCCCTTGCTTATGAGCTGAGCAACACAGAAGGCCTTCATTACTATCGTGGAGACATGGTGACAAAAGTAAGGCTGCTATCAGCCTGTATGCCCAAATCTCACCACTGATTTAGAGCTTAGGGTGTTCCTATTAATATGCTAATCTGCAGGAACATCACCTTTGCCAAAGGGGACGAAAATGCATTTGTTTGCATTAAGTTTAAGACCATGATTTTGGCACTAGTCATTGGTTTGCATAAGTCCTTCATGTAGAATGTTGACATCATTTGGGGACTGAATGACTGCTCCCAGTTTGCAGTCATCAGCAAACTTTGTCAGCCACAGACCTTTTGTTTTGCCTGTACTTCTGAGAAGTAGATTCCAAACAATAGGAGCCCCAACACTGATCTCTGTGGAACACCACTGGCAACGGGTCTGTTGGTGGAGGTGGAGTCCCCCATTTTGACTGTATGTGTTCTGTCAGTTAGCCAGTTTGCAACCCACCTGACAGTATATGGGTTGACCCCCAGATGTGTGAATTTTTCAATGATGGCTGAGTGGGGGAATAGTGTCAAAGGCCTTGGCCAAGTCTAGGTAGGCCATATGCACAGATTTGCCTTTATCCAGGGCTTTGGTGATGGTCTCAAAGACATCCACCAGGTTCAGCAGGCAGGATCTCCTGTTAACAAAACCAAACTGGGTCGGGTCAAGTGTTTGAAGGTCTCCTATATCCTTGTTAATAAGGTCCACGATGATTCTCTCCATGTCCTTGCAGATAAGGCTGGTTAGGCTAATGGGTCTGTAGTTCCCAGGGTTGGCAGATGCACCCCCCCCCAGTGCAAGGGGATGACGGTAGCTGTTTTCCATTCAGCAGGGACAAAACCAGTGCTTAGGCTCTGGTTGAAAAGAGTATCCAGTGGTGTTGCTAACTACTGTTTTAAACCATTAAGAAGCAGCCTGGGATGTTGTCATTTCCCACAGAGGCTGTGTTTTTGGCCTTGGAGACAGCAGTTAAGACCTGCTGTTTAGAGATACTAGGTGGAGAATAGGTGGTAGGAATGTCTTGGGGTATATGTGGCAGGGATAGGGGGGTGAAGTTTTCACTGGACCTGTCTGCTAGCAAGTTGGCTGTTTCCACTGGTTCAGTATATGTGGTATCATTCACTACCAGATCAGCAGAAATCTGGGCTTTTCCTTTAAGGTTTTGGATGTAGCTAAATAATGTGTTATGGTTATCCTTAGCTAGGGATGCTAATCTAGATTCGTAGTTAGCTTTGGAAGACTTTACACAATGTCTTATTTGCTTGTTCAAGCTAAGAAGGCTGTGCTTCCAGTTTTGAGATTGTTCCTTCTTGCTCTTGGACAGCAGTTTCTTCCTCTTATTATATAACTTGTTTATGGCAGATGTCCGCCAAGCAGGCTTGTTTTTTTTTTTGAGGATCTTGCTTTGGTCCTACCAGGAATGGGCTGAGTCAGTACAATTGTATAGATGTTTATACAATGCATTGATGTATATCCCAGTATAGGTGTCCTTGTCATCCGTGGGGAAAGGAGCTTTGAAGCTATGAATGCCTTCTCATAAGAGGCTGTAGCTGGCTTTGGAGAAGTTTTTAGCCTAATTTCTCCTGAGGGGTAGGTATGATTCTGTTGTTACTTTAAAAGAGACTGATTTATGATCATACTTCACAAAGGAGTGCCCCTCACATTTGTGACGGTGCACCGTTCCAACATGTCGGTGAGTACCAAGTCTAGAATGTTTGGGCCCCTTGTGGGGACCTGGACATGGGCAGTCATCACTAAATGCAATCTTGGGTATTGACTAGCATTTCTATGGTATTGCATTGGGATGAAGCAGCTAGGCTTGAAATGACCTCCAGGTCAGTAGCTTAGTAACCTCCTATGATCTGCTCCAAGGCATTTGAGTTAACAAAAAGTCCAAGAACATTTGGACGAGTGTGTTTGTACACATATAATTTACCCAGTCTGTAGATGGGTAGTTAGTCACCCATAACCAGGGTGTTTGGTTGTATTTTGAGTCACTCATAGATCCAAGTACGCAGTGTGGATGTCATGGTTCATGAAGGGGGATCTATAGCTGGTGATAACTTGGAAAGGGGTCTTTCCTATAGTTATTTGCACATGGAGTAACTTGGAAATCAGTCTGTTTAACCAATCGGGAGGTGTATTTATCTTTGATGAATATTGATACTCCTCCTCCTCCTTTAGTTTTCACGCGGTCATTTTGTAGTCTGAACGTGTGGAAGGCAGTATATCCCAGTTTGTCCGGGGTGCTGTCTGCAGCCTTCAACCAGGTCTCTCTGACTTCACAGATGTGCACATCTTCCAAGCTGAGGAGTGCTTCCAGTGAGTGCAGTTTCAGATTTGGACTCCTAGCATTTAGCAGCACAACCTTAAGGTTATTTTTTGAGGATATTTTTATGTTGAGAATTTTGTTTTTGTGACATTGCCTGAAAGAGGCGCTATGGAGGAGTCAAGAGCCTTATAAATAACAGCAGATTGTTTTACAGATAAAATAAAATAGCATTCAGTATACATGTCATTGGCAGACAATGTTTTATGGTGTCACATTTGGTTACACAGGCTCATCTCATGTTTCAAGTTTTAGAATGCATTAATATGTTTAGTTATCTCAAACTTTCAAGTAAAAAATGAGTTGCAACATTTACATATCTTTCATAAGTAAGTGTGTATGTGTGTGATACTATATATATGGATCTACTTCTAAAACGCAAAGTTGTCATGCCCTTGCACTGGTCCAGTCATCAAGGTGCCTCAATCCTCACCACTGGTAACAGTAGGGGATGTACACAATAGGAGGATGACAAGTACAGCACACACAGTAATGTGCAATTTCCCTTAAGAGCACACAGGGATCACAGTCAGTCTGGGGTTGGTTTCTCCCTCTTTCTCCAGATCCCCAATAAGACTCACCACTGACACAGCTATAGAGTTGAGAACTCAGCCAAGTGGCCAAGTTAAGACCTCCAGCACCCTCTCTGTCCAACCAGTGCTTCGTGTCCTGCCCAAGTAGTTGACACACACAGACTTTGAGATCTGATTTATATATAAGCGCACACACACACCTGGGGAAGAGTGCTACAGGTTTACTAGCTATGCCCTCTTTTGCCAAGACTATAAGGTAGTTCCAGCTGCCACCAGCCAACTCTTACTTATCAGCTACTATAAGGCCCTTACAAAGGGTGTAGAATCCTACAACATGGTTTCTGAACAAACCATAGCACCACCACTGCCTTACTCTCTTTTACTAACACTATCCTTCACCATAAAAACAATGGCCATCTCTCCTCTGCTACTTTCCTAGACCTATCTAAAGCATTTGACATGGTCCCACACAAACATCTCATCTCTGTTCTCAATAACCTATCCTTCTCTCAATCAGTCACCAATTGGTTTCAGAGTTATCTGTCTGACCACCAGCAATCCGTTGTATGGCAAAATGACACATCTCTCCAACTACCTCTCTTTATTGATGTTCCCCAAGGATCCATCCGTGGATCCCTACTCTTCTCTATTTTCGCCAATAATCTAGCCTCTGCCACCAAACATGGCACACTCATACAATGTGCAGATGACTCAACCATGATCTGCTCAGCCCAGTCCCTACCCGAACTGTTAAAGGTCGCACAGGATGCCTTTTCCTCTGTTGAAATGTGGCTATCCAATGCCCAGTTTTCAACCCAAGCAAAACTAAACTCCTTATCTTCCAACCCACCAAACATACTCAGAACAACTCTCATTTTATCACACCAAAAGACACCACTATCCACCCAACAGATCACACCAAATTGCTAGGAGTTGAAATAGACAACAATCTCAAATTTGACATTCACATATCCATGACCATAAAAAAAGTCCACAAAAAATTTGGAGCCTTATACAGAAATAAGCAACTCCTCACCAAAGCAGCTAGGATTTCTGTTGCAAATTCACACCTTATCTCCACCCTACTTTATGCTTCTCCAATGTATACCAACCTAAGGCAATGCGATCTAAATAAAGTCGGGACCTGCTACAACAAAATTGCCAAATTCGCTACCGGGGCATCCTACCGCAGTCACCACTGTCTCTCACTTACTGAACTAGGTTGGCTAGAACTCCCTCACCTCCTTCAATGGTATCAACTCGCACTCAAACTAGTAAACCATCCTCTTAAGGTCCCATCCCTCCAGAATCTACTCCAACCCTATCTCACCACCAGACCACTATGATCCAGCAACAAAAATCAATTACAGGTTACTAGAGCCAATAACATTGCTGGAGAAGCACTATTCTCCAGCGCTATAGCCAAATTATGGAATACCCCCCCCCCCCACAATAACCTCTGTACCATCATGCACCCACTTCAAAGCTTTACTTAAAGCGCACCTAAAAACATGCTGGCTATGCCCTTGTAACTCTCCCCTCTAACTTCTCCCACTCCATCTACCCTCTACCTCTCTTCCACCCCACAAACTATCTTTGATTACAGCAAGCTCTGATAATTCCATGCCTATCTACTTATACGGCAGTAACTTCTTATTGTAACAATTGTTAATATCTGCTATGACTTCGTGGATGGAACAGATGCTAGTTATCTACTGAATGGTACTATGTTCTTTATCTGTAACTATGTTTGTAATATTTTAATTGCTAGGATTCTTCATCTGTAACTATGTAATATTTTAATTTGTGGAGCTTTTCTCCCTGGGCTTCCACTGAAAATGGGCCTGCATCCAGTCGGACTTTCCCGGTCAACAAATGTAAATAAATAAATTCTGTGTAATGTTACTATTAATCCAAATGGTAGTTTTGTCCAAGCACCAGGCAATTAGGAGTGGCCTGTACAGTGTCACCAAATAGATATGCAAGGACTATAAGAACTTAAATATCTCTAAACAGAGCAGCCACAATTAAAAGGTTTAAATATATTTAATAATAAATAATAAAAGAACAAGACAATACTCAGTAACTCAACATAGTGACTCCAAAGTTCAAAATCACAGGAAGTATTTAAAACAACAATGCAGGACAGTCTCAAATAAATACAGAAAAACATCTAAACTAATCTTGACTATATTCTTCACTTTACTGCTGGGTTAGCCTGGATGACATTACTTTTTGTCACCTGACTTCATTTCCCAGGCTACAACAGAAACTAATAGAATTTTAACATCCCTGTGTTAAAAATACATATCTCTAAGATGTTTGCCAAATCTTGGAAGATATAAAACAATAGCACACTTTACATTTTAAACCTAGTAATTACTTTTCTTTCAAGACAATAGAAAAACTTCTAGTTCTAGACATTGTGTCTGCTATTGAACTGAAACTGAGAGATACCATCTTTTGTTTATGGCCCAGCTATCGAGTAACTAAACCTCAGCTATTCTTAAGTTTTGCAAGTTAATCTTCTATGTTCCAGCTGGGTACGCTGTGGTTACATTCTTGAAACTCAGTGTATAACATAGAATTCTGTATAAATCATATCAATATTCAAAAATGACATAGAATTATTTACAAAATTCCAGATATCTGGGCTGGCAAAGTTTAAAAACTTCGAACTTCAAACGTTCAAGACTGAAGTTTTGAAACTTTGAAAACGAAATGAAAAAAAAAAAAAAACACTCCCTGCTAAATAAATATGCCAACTCCAATATTGCACTACAGTGAGGAAAATGGTAACTATTCCATTCTGAGCTGTACGACAATCTCCATTCAAAACTTTGATCTTTTAGTTTCGGACATTTGAAGTTTTGAAGCTTCGAGCTTCTGAAGGGGATCCCTATATACAAATACATATATACATCTCCAAAATGTAATGCAAGGTTATAGAAATTCCTAATGCAAAGCAATGGTTTGCACATCATAGCCTGATTTCAATATCGACTTTCATATGTACACACTAGTAATTATCAGTTAGCTAGAATTTCATAGCTCAAGCTTCTAATTAAAAAAGTCTTGCTTCAGTCACAGGCTCAACAGCAAGAGATGGTTTCCCATGATTATGACCAGGTCTGCCATGAAGAGAAGTGGCAAGCAAGAAGCATGTATACGTGTGTGTGTACATGCAATACACAGTGATGCTGACGTGCATGTGCAATATACAGTGATGCTGGCATGTGCATGCCTAAGTGTGTATACATGCAATACACAGTGATGCTGACGTGCATGCCTAAGTGTGTGCATGTGCAATATACAGTGATGCTGGCATGTGCATGCCTAAGTGTGTGCATGTGCAATACATAGTGATGCCGACATGTGCATGCCTGTGTGCGCATGTGCAACACAGTGATGTTGGCATGTGCATGTTTAAGTGTGTGCATATGCAATACACAGCGATGGCAGCATGTGCATGCCTAAGTCTGTTCATGTGCGATACACAGCAATGCCGGCATGCCTAAGTCTGTGCATTGAGATATACAGCAGTGCCAGAATGTGCCTACCTAAAGTTTATGTACATGCGATACTCAGCGATGCTGGCATGTGCATGCCTAAAGGGTGTGCATATGTGATATGCAGTGATGCTGGCATATGCATGCCTATTTTGTGCACATACAATACACAGCATGCTGGCATGTGCAGGCCTAAAGTTTGTGCACATGCAATAGATAGTGATGCAGGCATGATCATACCTAAGTGTGTGCACATGTGATACACAGAGATGCTGGCTTTTGCATGCCTAAGTGTGTGTACATCCAATACAAATATAACACAATATATATTACAAATAATATAAATTATAGCAATGCTATAAGAATGAGTGGTAGCTATAGTAAATGGCTTCCAGCAATAATTATATTTGTATTTATTTTATATGGAGAGGAAATGGGTGAATAAGGAAGCAGGAAAGGGGTAGAGCAAGCAGATGAACATGCACAAGGATACAGGGGAGGTAAGAGCAGGAGTGGGAAGGGGAATGAAGTGTAAATATTTTTGAGGGACAGGTGCCCATTTTCTTTTATAAAGAAAGAGAAATTGGGAAGGATTAAGGGATAAGGTAGGGGGAGGAAACAGGAACATACACATAAAGACCAATAGTGGAGGTGCTGACACATGGGGGGGTTGACAGTGGCATTAGACACAATCAAGGGGGGCATTAGTGATGGGAAGGATTGGACAACAAAACAACAGAGGGAGGTGAGGCACAAGAATAGGGGAAAACCATTACTGACTGAGGATAAGTTGAGTGTATCCCTCCTGTTTCCACCTTGTGAGGGATCGACCCAGGAAGAAGTCAGTCACCACCCTGACCACCCCCCACTGGACTGTACCTGAGTTGATGAAGGGAGAGACAGGCAACAGTGCAACTATTGAAGCTGTCCAAGGACCCTCTTCATGCAGACAATGTGAACTTCTAGCCACCTTACCATCAACTTCCATACCACCTGCCATCTGACAAACTGAAACCATGGCAGTGCCACCAGGGGAGCAAAAGCCCCGCCCTCCAGTAAGTTACTTCTAGAGGCTGCAGGTGAGGCTACCATGCTGTCCTTACCACAACTGATGGAGAGGCAGGACTGGAGAATGATGGAGTGCTGTCAGGAGAATTACACACCTGATAACCTAGTGGAGACCTGTGCCATGTCACAGGCACAGCCGTGGCAGATGTTGAATAAAATAGTAACATAAATGGATGGAAATCAGCAAAGAAAAAAAAATCTAAAATGAAGGGTAGAATGAGCTGGAGAAAAATATTAGTATTATTTATGTCACGTATGACCTCTCAGATTGCCAAGTAATATACTACTGTAGAAGGACAACATATGCTACTCAACCACCTCACATAGTTCTGTGTGGGTGCCTTAAGCCAAATGCCTGTGATAGGATGTGGAGAATCACTGACCTTTATTAGCAGGATTGAGGGTGAAGGATACAGGGGTGGGTGGCCCTCCTGCAGAGGTTGTAATGTTATGTGCTAATGGCACTTTCCAGCTGTCTCTGTAGTTTGGTTGAAATGGGCATCCTGAGACAATGTAGCCATCATCTCACAATTACAGACAACTGCCTACTACTTGCACAGATAAGGTGTATCACAGAAGTAGTTATATAATGTTACTGGAGGCAAAGCTCTCACATAAAGTCCCTACAAACAAGCAGAAGGTTGTCAGTGTATCAGACCACCATATTAAAACAATCACACACAACTCTGATCAAATATATAGACCCACATATACTGAAGCTCTTAAGTAACACAATCCGGTGTCCTAATTATACTCACCCCTACACAATCCAGTGTCCTAGCTATACCCACCAATACACAATCCGGTATCTTAGCTATACCCACCAATACACAATCCGGTATCTTAGTTAAAACCACCCCTACACAATCCAGTGTCCTGATTATATCCCCCTATGTAATCCAGTATCCTAGTTACACCCACCCCTATGCAGTCCAGTATCCTAGTTATAGCCACCCCTATGCAATCCAGTATCCTAGTTATAGCCACCCCTATGCAATCCAGTATCCAAATTAAACCTTCCCTACACAATCCAGTATCTTGGTTATAACCACCCCTACATAACCTAGTATCCTAGTTATACCCACCCCTACACAATCCAGTACCCTAGTTACACCCACCCCTACACACTCCAATATCCTAGTTACAACCACCCATATCCATTCCAGTATCCTAGTTATACTCACCTCTACACAGTCCAATATCCTAGTTACACCCACCTGTACCCAATCCAGTATCCTAGTTATACCCACCCCTATGCAATCCAGTATCCTAGTTATACCCACCCCTACACAATACAGTATCCTAGTGGGTCTATATTATATATTCGAAGTTTCATAATTTTGAACCTCATACGTTCAACATATGAACGAAGTTTGAAACTTCAAAAATATAATAAAAAAATTAAAAAAAAACAAACTTACCTGAACGCTGAGCAGGGGGGCAAGCCCCCCTGCACCCTTCAAACCCTCATACGTAAATATACCAATTCCAAGATCGCACTTCATTGCAGAAAAGGGAAATTTTCCCATTCTGCTCTGTTTTGTGCCGTTGCTTTTAACCTTCAAACTTTTCAAAGTTCGATCATACGGTGTAGACAATATGACATTCAAACTTTGAAAAGTTTGAATAATTAATAGGGACCCATCCTAGTTACCCCCACCCCTGCATAATCCAGTATCCTAGTTATACCAACCCCACCACAATCCAGTATCCTAGTTACACTGACTGTACAGAATCCAGTATCCTGGTTACACCATCTGTACAGAATCCAGTATCCTGGTTACACTGACCCTACACAATCCGGTGTCCTAGTTATACCCACACCTACACAATCCAGTAGCCTACTTATACCCCCATACACAATCCAGTATCCTAGTTACATCCACCCCTACACAATCCAGTATCCTAATTATACCCACCCCTACACAATCCAGTGTATTTTTTTTACACGACCCTTCACAATCTAGTATCCTAGTTACACCCACCCCAATGCAATCCGGTATCCTAGTTATATACCCCACACACAATCCAGTATCCTAGTTATAAACCCCACACACAATCCAGTATCCTAGTTATATTCAATCCGTCCATCTGGGGGGGGGGAAAAAAAAACAAGGGTTTAGCCCTTTTTTTTTCACCCTAAAAAAAAAAAAAAAAAAAAAAAAAAAACACCCCCCCCCCCCCCCCCAATTAAAAAAAACAACTGCCTATACTTCAAAAAGGGATAAAAAAAGGTTTTTTGGGTATCAAAAAAAAAAAAGAAAAAAGGGTTTTAAGTTTTTTAAATTATAATTTGTTTAAACCCCCTTTTTTTGGAGGGCCAAAAAGGGGGGGGGGGGGGGGGGGGGGGTGGGGGGGGGGGGGGGGGGGGGGGGGGGGGGGGGGGGGGGGGGGGGGGGGGGGGTTGATGTGGGGGGGGGGGGGGGGGGGGGGCCCCACACCCCCCCCCCCCCCCCCCCCCCCCCCCCCCCCCCCCCCCCCCCCCCCCCCCCCCCCCCACCCCCCCCCCCCCCCCCCCCCCCCCCCCCCCCCCCCCCCCCCCCCCCCCCCCCCCCCCCCCCCCCCCCCCCCCCCCCCCCCCCCCCCCCCCCCCCCCCCCCCCCCCCCCCCCCCCCCCCCCCCCCCCCCCCCCCCCCCCCCCCCCCCCCCCCCCCCCCCCCCCCCCCCCCCCCCCCCCCCCCCCCCCCCCCCCCCCCCCCCCCCCCCCCCCCCCCCCCCCCCCCCCCCCCCCCCCCCCCCCCCCCCCCCTCCCCCCCCCCCCCCCCCCCCCCCCCCCCCCCCCCCCCCCTCCAAAATAAAAACCCCCCCTACACAACCAGTTTGTTACACCCCTTAAAAAATCCAAACCCCCCTACAAATATTTTGACCCCCCTAACAACTTTAATAAAATCCGTTCCTTTAAACCCAACCCTACACAACCCAGTATCCTGGTTACACCCACCGCTAAACAATCCAGTATCCTAGTTACACCCACCCTTACAAAATTCAGTATCCTAGTTGCACCTACCCCTACACAATCCTGTATCCTCGTTATACCCCACCCTACACAATCCATTATCCTAGTTACACCCACCCCTATGCAATCCAGTATCCTAGTTACACCACCCCTATGCAATCCATTATCCTAGTTATACCACCCCTATGCAATCCAGTATCCTAGTTACACCAGCCCTATGCAATCCAGTATCCTAGTAACACCCACCTTACACAATCCAGCATCCTAGCTGCACCCACCCTACACAATCCAGTGTCCTAATTATACCCACCCCTACACAATTCAGTGTCCTAATTATACCCACCCCTACACAATCCAGTGTCCTAATTATAACCACCCCTACACAATCCAGTGTCCTAGCTATACCCACCACTACACAATCCAGTATCCTAGCTATACCCTCCAATACACAATCCAGTATCTTAAATAAAACCACCACTACACAATCCAGTGTCCTTATTATACCCCCTTACGCAATCCAGTATCCTAGTTACACCCACCCTATGCAATCCAGTATCCTAGTTATACCCACCCCTACACAATACAGTATCCTAGTGGGTCTATATTATATATTCGAAGTTTCAAAACTTCGAACCTTATATTTTCGACAACATATGAGCGAAGTTTGAAACTTCAAAAATATAATAAAAAAATGTAAACAAAAACTTACCTGAATGCTCTGAATAAGCCCCCCTGCACCCCCCAACCCCCCAAATTAAATATACCAATTCTGAGATCGCACTTCAGTGCAGAAAAGGGAAATTTTCCCATTCTGCTCTGTATGGAGCCATTGTTTTAACCTCCGAACTTTTCAAAGTTTGATCATATGGTGTAGACCATATGACATCGAACTTTGAAAACTTCGAATAATTAATAGGGACCCATCCTAGTTACACCCACCCCTGCATAATCCAGTACAGCCCTAAATAATTCAGTATCCTAGTTACACGGCCCTACACAATTCAGTATCCTAGTTACACAGCATTACACAATTCAGTATCCTAGTTACACAGCATTACACAATTCAGTATCCTAGTTACACAGCCCTACATAATTCAGTATCCTAGTTACACAGCCCTACATAATTCAGTATCCTAGTTACACGCCCCTACACAACTCAGTATCCTAGTTACACCCATCCCAATGCAATCCGGTATCCTAGTTATACCCCCTATGCAATCTGGTATCCTAGTTATTCCCCCACACACAATCCAGTATCCTAGTTTTACCCCCTACACAATCCAGTATCCTAGTTATACCCCCTACACAATCCAGTATCCTAGTTACACCCACCCCTACACAATCCAGTATCCTAGTTACAGCCACCTCTACACAATCCAGTATCCTGATTATACCCACCCCTACACAATCCAGTATCCTGATTATACCCACCCTACACAATCCAGTATATATTTTACGTAACTCTTCACAATCCAGTATCCTAGTTACACCCACCCCAATGCAATCCGGTATCCTAGTTATACCCCCTATGCAATCCAGTATCCCAGTTACAGCCACCCTTACACAATCCAGTATCCTAGTTATACCCACCTATACACAATACAGTAGCCTAGTTATACCCCCTACGCAATCCAGTATCCTAGTTACACCCACCCCTACACAATCCAGTATCCTAGTTACACCCCCTGCACAATCCAGGATCCTAGTTATACCCACCCCTACACAATCCAGGATCCTAGTTACACCTACCCCTACACAATCCAGTGCCCTTGTTAAACCCCTGCTACACAATCCAGTATCCTAGTTATACCCACCCCTACACAATCCAGCAGCCTAGTTATACCCACCCCTACACAATCCAGCAGCCTAGTTATACCCACTCCTACACAATCCAATAGCCTAGTTACACCCACTCCTACACAATCCAGTATCCTAATTATAACCACCCTTACACAATCCAGTATCCTAGTTATACCCACCCCTACACATCCAGTAGCCTAGTTACACCCTCCCCTACACAATCCATTATCTTAGTTTAACCCCTCCCCTACACAATCCATTGTCCTGTTTACACTCACCCCTACACAATCCAGTATCCTAGTTACACCTACCCCTCCACAATCCAGTGTCCTAGTTAAACTCCCGCTACACAATCCAGTATCCTAATTGCATCCACCCCTACGCAATCCCTACATGATCTATTATCCTAGTTATACCCCTCCTATGCAATCCAGTAGCCTAGTTACACCCACTCCTACACAATCTAGTGGCCTAGTTGCACCCACCCCAACACAATCCAGTGGCCTAGTTGCACCCACCTCAACACAATCCAGTATCCTAGTTACACTCATCCCTACACAATGCAGTATCCTGGTTACACCCACCTCTACACAATCTAGTGGCCTAATTACACCCACCTCTACACAATCTAGTGGCCTAATTACACCCACCCCTACTCAATCCAGTATCCTATTAACACCCACCCCTACACTATCCAGTATCCTGGTTATACCCACCCCTACACTATCCAGTATCCTGGTTACACCCACCCCTACACTATCCAGTATCCTGGTTACACCCACCCCTACACAGTCCAGCATCCTGGTTACACACACCCCTACACAATCCAGTGTCCTGGTTACACACACCCCTACACAATCCAGTGTCCCAAGCAATCCAGTATTCTAGTAACACCCAGCCCTACGCAATCCAGTATTGTAGTTACACTCAACCCTACACAGTCCAGTATCCTAGTTACACCCACCCCTACACAATCCAGTATCCTGGTTACACCTACCCCTACACAATCTAGTATCCTGGTTACACCCACCCCTACACACTCCAGTATCCTATTTACACCCATCCCTGCACAATCCAGTATCCTGGTTACACCCATCGCTACACAATCTAGTGGCCTAATTACACCCACCCCTACTCAATCCAGTATCTTATTTACACCCATTCCTACACAATACAGTATCCTGGTTACACCCACCCCTACACTATCCAGTATCCTAGTTACACCGACCCCTATGCAATCCATTATCCTAGTTACACCCACCCCTATGCAATCCATTATCCTAGTTACACCCACCCCTATGCAATCCATTGTCCTAGTTATACCCACCCTTACACAGTCCAGTATCCTAGTTACACCCACCCCTAAGCAATTTAGTATCCTAGTTACACCCACCCCTACACAATCCATTATCCTAGTTACACCCACCCCTAAGCAATCCAGTATCATAGTTACACACACCCCTATGCAATCCAGTGTCCTAGTTACACACCCCCTATGCAATCCAGTGTCTTAGTTGTATTCCCCCTACACATTCCAGTATCCTAGCTATACCCACCCTACACAATCCAGTATTCTAGTTATACTCACCCTACAGAATCCAGTATCCTAGTTACACCCACCCCTACACAATCCAGTATCCTAGTTACACCAACCCCTACACAATCCAGTATCCTAGTTACACCCACCTCTACACAATCCAGTATCCTCATTATACCCCACCCTAAACAATCCAGTATCCTATTTACACCACCACTACACAATACAGTATCCTAGTTACACCCCCCCTACACATTCCAGTATCCTAGTTACACCCACCCCTACACAATTCAATATCCTAGTTACACCCACCCCTACACAATTCAATATCCTAGTTACACCCACCCCTACACAATTCAGTATACTAGCTACACTCACCCCTATGCAATCACTTATCCTAGTTACACCCACCCCTACACAATCCTCTACCCTAGTTATACCCACCCCTACACAATCCAGTATCCAAGTTACACCTACCCCTTCACAATCCAGTGTCCTAGTTAAACTCCCGCTACACAATCCAGTAGCCTATTTACACCCTCCCCTACACAATCCATTATCTCAGTTTAACCCCTCCCCTACACAATCCATTGTCCTGTTTACACCCACCCTACACAGTTAATTTCCTAGTTATACCCCTCCTATGCAATCCAGTAGCCTAGTTACACCCACCCCTACACAATCTAGTGGCCTAGTTGCACCCACCCCAACACAATCCTGTGGCCTAGCTGCAACCACCCCAACACAATCCAGTATCCTAGTTACACTCATCCCTACACAATCCAGTATCCTGGTTACACCCTCCCCTACACACTCCAGTATCCTATTTACACCCATCCCTACACACTCCAGTATCCTATTTACACCCATCCCTACACAATCCAGTATCCTGGTTACACCCACCCCTACACAATCTAGTAGCCTAATTACACCCACCCCTACTCAATCCAGTATCCCATTTACACCCATCCCTACACAAACCAGTATCCTGGTTACACCCACCCCTACACTATCCAGTATCCTGGTTACACCCACCCGTACACAATCCAGCATCCTAGTTACACACACCCCTACACAATCCAGTGTCCCAAGCAATCCAGTATACTAGTTACACCCACCCCTAC
This sequence comes from Protopterus annectens, assembly GCF_019279795.1. Classification (NCBI taxonomy): domain Eukaryota; kingdom Metazoa; phylum Chordata; order Ceratodontiformes; family Protopteridae; genus Protopterus; species Protopterus annectens. The sequence continues at coordinate 906,573,242 of NC_056733.1, forward strand.
GCAATCCAGTATTGTAGTTACACTCACCCCTACACAGTCCAGTATCCTAGTTACACCCACCCCTACACAGTCCAGTATCCTAGTTACACCCACCCCTACACAGTCCAGTATCCTAGTTACACCCACCCCTACACAATCCAGTATCCTGGTTACACCCACCCCTACACAATCCAGTATCCTATTTACACCCATCCCTACACACTCCAGTATCCTATTTACACCCATCCCTACACAACCCAGTATCGTATTTACACCCATCCCTACACAACCCAGTATCCTATTTACACCCATCCCTACACAACCCAGTATCCTGCTTACACCCACCCCTACACAATCTAGTGGCCTAATTACACCCACCCCTACTCAATCCAGTATCCTATTTACACCCATCCCTACACAATACAGTATCCTGGTTACACCCACCCCTACACTATCCAGTACCCTGGTTACACCCACCCCTACACTATCCAGTATCCTGGCTACACACACCCCTACACTATCCAGTATCCTGGTTACACACCCCTACACAATCCAGTGTCCCAAGCAATCCAGTATCCTAGTTACAACCACCCCTACACAATCCAGGGTTCTGGTTGCACCTACCCCTACACAATCCAGTATCCTGGTTACACCCACCCTTACACAACCCAGTATCCTAGTTACACCCACCCTTACAAAATTCAGTATCCTAGTTGCACCAACCTCTACACAATCCTGTATCCTAGTTATAGCCCACCTTACACAATCCATTACCCTAGTTACACCCACCCCTATGCAATCCATTATCCTAGTTACACCCACCCCTATGCAATCCATTATCCTAGTTACACCCACCCCTATGCAATCCATTGTCCTAGTTATACCCACCCTTACACAGTCCAGTATCCTAGTTACACCCACCCCTAAGCAATTTAGTATCCTAGTTACACCCACCCCTACACAATCCATTATCCTAGTTACACCCACCCCTAAGCAATCCAGTATCATAGTTACACACACCCCTATGCAATCCAGTGTCCTAGTTACACACACCCCTATGCAATCTAGTGTCTTAGTTGTATTCCCTCTACACATTCCAGTATTCTAGCTATACCCACCCTACACAATCCAGTATCCAAGTTACACCCAGTCCTACACAATCCAGTATCCTAGTTACACCCAGTCCTACACAATCCAGTATCCTAGTTACACCCACCCGTACACAATCCTGTATCCTAGTTACACCCACCCCTACACAATCCTGTATCCTAGTTACACCCACCCCTACACAGTCCTGTATCCTAGTTACACCCACCCCTACACAATCCAGTATCCTGGTTACACCCACCCCTACACAATCTAGTAGCCTAATTACACCCACCCCTACACAATCCAGTATCCTATTTACAACCACCCCTACACAATCCAGTATCCTATTTACACCCATCCCTACACAAACCAGTATCCTGGTTACACCCACCCCTACACTATCCAGTATCCTGGTTACACCCACCCGTACACAATCCAGCATCCTAGTTACACACACCCCTACACAATCCAGTGTCCCAAGCAATCCAGTATCCTAGTTACACCCACCCCTACGCAATCCAGTATTGTAGTTACACTCACCCCTACACAGTCCAGTATCCTAGTTACACCCACCCCTACACAATCCAGTATCCTGGTTACACCTACCCCTACACAATTCAGTATCCTGGTTACACCCACCCTACATACTCCAGTATCCTATTTACACCCATCCCTACACACTCAAGTATCCTATTTACACCCATCCCTACACAACCCAGTATCCTATTTACACCCATCCCTACACAACCCAGTATCCTATTTACACCCATCCCTACACAACCCAGTATCCTATTTACACCCATCCCTACACAATCCAGTATCCTGGTTACACCCACCCCTACACAATCTAGTGGCCTAATTACACCCACCCCTACTCAATCCAGTATCCTAGTTACACTCATCCCTACACAATACAGTATCCTAGTTATACCCACCTATACACAATACAGTAGCCTAGTTATACCCCCTACGCAATCCAGTATCCTAGTTACACCCACCCCTACACAATCCAGTATCCTAGTTACACCCCCTGCATAATCCAGTATCCTAGTTACACCCCCTGCACAATCCAGTATCCTAGTTATACCCTCCCCTACACAATCCAGGATCCTAGTTACACCTACCCCTACACAATCCAGTGCCCTTGTTAAACCCCTACTACACAATCCAGTATCCTAGTTATACCCACCCCTACACAATCCAGCAGCCTAGTTATACCCATCCCTACACAACCCAGTATCCTATTTACACCCATCCCTACACAACCCAGTATCCTATTTACACCCATCCCTACACAACCCAGTATCCTATTTACACCCATCCCTACACAACCCAGTATCCTATTTACACCCATCCCTACACAACCCAGTATCCTATTTACACCCATCCCTACACAATCCAGTATCCTGGTTACACCCTCCCCTACACAATCTAGTGGCCTAATTACACCCACCCCTACTCAATCCAGTATCCTAGTTACACTCATCCCTACACAATACAGTATCCTAGTTATACCCACCTATACACAATACAGTAGCCTAGTTATACCCCCTACGCAATCCAGTATCCTAGTTACACCCACCCCTACACAATCCAGTATCCTAGTTACACCCCCTGCATAATCCAGTATCCTAGTTACACCCCCTGCACAATCCAGTATCCTAGTTATACCCTCCCCTACACAATCCAGGATCCTAGTTACACCTACCCCTACACAATCCAGTGCCCTTGTTAAACCCCTGCTACACAATCCAGTATCCTAGTTATACCCACCCCTACACAATCCAGCAGCCTAGTTATACCCACTCCTACACAATCCAGTAGCCTAGTTACACCCACTCCTACACAATCCAGTATCCTAATTATAACCACCCTTACACAATCCAGTATCCTAGTTATACCCACCCCTACACATCCAGTAGCCTAGTTACATCCTCCCCTACACAATCCATTATCTTAGTTTAACCCCACCCCTACACAATCCAATTGTCCTGTTTACACTCACCCCTACACAATCCAGTATCCTAGTTACACCTACCCCTTCACGATCCAGTGTCCTAGTTAAACCCCCGTTACACAATCCAGTATCCTAGTTGCACCCACCCCTACGCAATTAATTTCCTAATTATACCCACCCCTACATGATCTATTATCCTAGTTATACCCCTCCTATGCAATCCAGTAGCCTAGTTACACCCACCCCTACACAATCTAGTGGCCTAGTTGCACCCACCCCAACACAATCCAGTGGCCTAGTTGCACCCACCCCAACACAATCCAGTATCCTAGTTACACTCATCCCTACACAATACAGTATCCTGGTTACACCCACCTCTACACAATCTAGTGGCCTAATTACACCCACCCCTACACAATATAGTGGCCTAATTACACCCACCCCTACTCAATCCAGTATCCTATTTACACCCACCCCTACACAATCCAGTATCCTGGTTACACCCACCCCTACACTATCCAGTATCCTGGTTACACCCACCCCTACACTATCCAGTATCCTGGTTACACCCACCCCTACACTAGCCAGTATCCTGGTTACACCCACCCCTACACTAGCCAGTATCATGGTTACACCCACCCCTACACTAGCCAGTATCATGGTTACACACACCCCTACACAATCCAGCATCCTGGTTACACACACCCCTACACAATCCAGTGTCCCAAGCAATCCAGTATCCTAGTAACACCCAGCCCTACGCAATCCAGTATTGTAGTTACACTCAACCCTACACAGTCCAGTATCCTAGTTACACCCACCCCTACACAATCCAGTATCCTGGTTACACCTACCCCTACACACTCCAGTATCCTGGTTACACCTACCCCTACACAATCCAGTATCCTGGTTACACCCACCCCTACACAATCCAGTATCCTGGTTACACCCACCCCTACACACTCCAGTATCCTATTTACACCCATCCCTGCACAATCCAGTATCTTGGTTACACCCATCGCTACACAATCTAGTGGCCTAATTACACCCACCCCTACTCAATCCAGTATCTTATTTACACCCATCCCTACACAATACAGTATCCTGGTTACACCCACCCCTACACAATACAGTATCCTGGTTACACCCACCCCTACACTATCCAGTATCCTAGTTACACCGACCCCTATGCAATCTATTATCCTAGTTACACCCACCCCTATGCAATCCATTATCCTAGTTACACCCACCCCTATGCAATCCATTGTTCTAGTTATACCCACCCTTACACAGTCCAGTATCCTAGTTACACCCACCCCTATGCAATCCATTGTCCTAGTTATACCCACCCTTACACAGTCCAGTATCCTAGTTACACCCACCCCTAAGCAATTTAGTATCCTGGATACACCCACCCCTACACAATCCATTATCATAGTTACACCCACCCCTAAGCAATCCAGTATCATAGTTACACACACCCCTATGCAATCCAGTGTCCTAGTTACACACCCCCTATGCAATCCAGTGTCTTAGTTACACACCCCCTATGCAATCCAGTGTCTTAGTTGTATTCCCCCTACATATTCCGGTATCCTAGCTATACCCACCCTACACAATCCAGTATCCTAGTTATACTCACCCTACACAATCCAGTATCCTAGTTATACTCACCCTACACAATCCAGTATCCTAGTTACACCCACCCCTACACAATCCAGTATCCTAGTTACACCAACCCCTACACAATCCAGTATCCTAGTTACACCCACCCCTACACAATCCATTATCCTCATTATACCCACCTCTACACAATCCAGTATCCTCATTATACCCCACCCTAAACAATCCAGTATTCTATTTACACCACCACTACACAATCCAGTATCCTATTTACACCACCACTACACAATCCAGTATCCTATTTACACCACCACTACACAATCCAGTATCCTAGTTACACCCACCCCTACACAATCCAGTATCCTAGTTACACCCACCCCTACACAATTCAGTATCCTAGTTACACCCACCCCTACACAATTCAATATCCTAGTTACACCCACCCCTACACAATTCAATATCCTAGTTACACCCACCCCTACACAATTCAGTATCCTAGCTACACTCATCCCTATGCAATCACTTATCCTAGTTGCACCCACCCCTACACAATCCTCTACCCTAGTTATACCCACCCCTACACAATCCAGTATCCAAGTTACACCTACCCCTTCACAATCCAGTGTTCTAGTTAAACTCCCACTACACAATCCAGTAGCCTATTTACACCCTCCCCTACACAATCCATTATCTTAGTTTAACCCTCCCCTACACAATCCATTGTCCTGTTTACACCCACCCCTACACAATCCAGTATCCTAGTTGCACCTACCCCTACGCAGTTAATTTCTTAATTATACCCAACCCTACATGATCTATTATCCTAGTTATACCCCTCCTATGCAATCCAGTAGCCTAGTTACACCCACCCCTACACAATGTAGTGGCCTAATTGCACCCACCCCAACACAATCCTGTGGCCTAGCTGCACCTACCCCAACACAATCCAGTATCCTAGTTACACTCATCCCTACACAATCCAGTATCCTGGTTACAGCCACCCCTACACACTCCAGTATCCTATTTACACCCATCCCTACACAATCCAGTATCCTGGTTAAACCCACCCCTACACAATCTAGTAGCCTAATTACACACACCCCTACTCAATCCAGTATCCTATTTACACCCATCCCTACACAAACCAGTATCCTGGTTACACCCACCCCTACACTATCCAGTATCCTGGTTACACCCACCCGTACACAATCCAGCATCCAAGTTACACACACCCCTACACAATCCAGTGTCCCAAGCAATCCAGTATCCTAGTTACACCCACCCCTACACAATCCAGTATTGTAGTTACACTCACCCCTACACAGTCCAGTATCCTAGTTACACCCACCCCTACACAATCCAGTATCCTGGTTACACCTACCCCTACACAATTCAGTATCCTGGTTACACCCACCCCTACACACTCCAGTATCCTATTTACACCCATCCCTACACACTCCAGTATCCTATTTACACCCATCCCTACACAACCCAGTATCCTATTTACACCCATCCCTACACAACCCAGTATCCTATTTACACCCATCCCTACACAGCCCAGTATCCTATTTACATCCATCCCTACACAATCCAGTATCCTGGTTACACCCACCCCTACACAATCTAGTGGCCTAATTACACCCACCCCTACTCAATCCAGTATCCTATTTACACCCACCCCTACTCAATCCAGTATCCTATTTACACCCACCCCTACTCAATCCAGTATCCTCTTTACACCCATCCCTACACAATACAGTATCCTGGTTACACCCACCCCTACACTATCCAGTATCCTGGTTACACACCCCTACACAATCCAGTGTCCCAAGCAATCCAGTATCCTAGTTACACCCACCCCTACGCAGTCCAGTATTGTAATTACACTCGCCCCTACACAGTCCAGTATCCTAGTTACAACCACCCCTACACAATCCAGTGTCCTGGTTCCACCTACCCCTACACAAACCAGTATCCTGGTTACACCCACCCCTACACAACATAGTATCCTGGTTACACCCACCCCTACACAACCCAGTATCCTGGTTACACCCACCCCTACACAACCCAGTATCCTAGTTACACCCACCCTTACAAAATTCAGTATCCTAGTTGCACCAAACTCTACACAATCCTGTATACTAGTTATAGCCCACCTTACACAATCCATTACCCTAGTTACACCCACCCCTATGCAATCCATTATCCTAGTTACACCCACCCCTATGCAATCCATTATCCTAGTTACACCTACGCCTATGCAATCCATTATCCTAGTTACACCCACCCCTATGCAATCCATTATCCTAATTACATCCACCCCTATGTAATCCATTATCCTGGTTACACCCACCCCTATGCAATCCATTATCCTAGTTACACCCACCCCTATGCAATCCATTATCCTAGTTACACCCACCCCTATGCAATCCATTGTCCTAGTTACACCCACCCTTACACAGTCCAGTATCCTAGTTACACCCACCCCTAAGCAATTTAGCATCCTAGTTACACCCACCCCTACACAATCCATTATCCTAGTTACACCCACCCCTAAGCAATCCAGTATCATAGTTACACACACCCCTATGCAATCCAGTGTCCTAGTTACACACACCCCTATGCAATCTAGTGTCCTAGTTACCCACACCCCTATGCAATCTAGTGTCTTAGTTGTATTCCCTCTACACATTCCAGTATCCTAGCTATACCCACCCTACACAATCCAGTATCCTAATTACACCCACCCCTACACAATCCAGTATCCTAGTTACACCCACCTCTACACAATGCAGTATCCTAGTTACACCCACCTCTACACAATCCTGTATCCTAATTACACCTACCCCTGCACAATCCTGTATCCTAGTTACACGCACCCCTACACAATCCTGTATCCTAGTTACACCCACCCCTATGCAATCACTTATCCGAGTTACACCCACCCCTACACAATCCTCTACCCTAGTTATACCCACCCCTACACAATCCAGTATCCTAGTTACACCTACCCCTTCACAATCCAGTGGCCTAGTTGCACCCACCCCAACACAATCCAGTGGCCTAGTTGCACCCACCCCAACACCATCCAGTATCCTAGTTACACTCATCCCTACACAATCCAGTATCCTGGTTACACCCACCCCTACACACTCCAGTATCCTATTTACACCCATCCCTACACAATCCAGTATCCTGGTTACACCCACCCCTACACAATCTAGTGGCCTAATTACACCATCCCCTACTCAATCCAGTATCCTATTTACACCCATCCCTACACAATCCAGTATCCTGGTTACACCCACCCCTACACTATCCAGTATCCTGGTTACACCCACCCCTACACAATCGAGCATCCTGGTTACACACACCCCTACATAATCCGGTGTCCCAAGCAATCCAGTATCCTAGTTACACCCACCCCTATGCAATCCTGTATTGTAGTTACACTCACCCCTACACAGTCCAGTATCCTAGTTGCACCCACCCCTACACAATCCAGCATCCTGGTTACACCTACCCCTACACAATCCAGTATCCTGGTTACACCCACCCCCTACACAATACTGGTTACACCCACCCCCTACACAATCCAGTATCCTGGTTACACCTACCCCTACACAATCCAGTATCCTGGTTACAACCACCCCTACACACTCCAGTATCCTATTTACACCCATCTCTACACAACCCAGTATCCTATTTACACCCATCCCTACACAATCCAGTCTCCTGGTTACACCCACCCCTACACAATCCAGTATCCTGATTACACCCACCCCTACACAATCTAGTGGCCTAATTACACCCACCCCTACTCGATCCAGTATCCTATTTACACCCATCCCTACACAATACAGTATCCTGGTTACACTCACCCCTACACTATCCAGTATCCTGGTTACACACACCCCTAAACAATCCAGTGTCCCAAGCAATCCAGTATCCTGGTTAGAACCACCCCTACGCAATCCAGTATTGCAGTTACACTCACCCTTACACAGTCCAGTATCCTAGTTACAACCACCCCTACACAATCCAGTATCCTGGTTACACCTACCCCTACACAATCCAGTATCCTGGTTACACCCACCCCTACACAACCCAGTATCCTAGTTACACCCACCCTTACAAAATTCAGTATCCTTGTTGTACCTACCTCTACACAATCCTGTATCCTAGTTATAGCCCACCTTACACAATCCATTTTCCTAGTTACACCCACCCCTATGCAATCCATTATCCTAGTTACACCCACCCCTATGCAATCCATTATCCTAGTTACACCCACCCCTATGCAATCCATTGTCCTAGTTATACCCACCCTTACACAGTCCAGTATTCTAGTTACACCCACCCCTAAGCAATTTAGTATCCTAGTTACACCCACCCCTAAGCAATTTAGTATCCTAGTTACACCCACCCCTACACAATCCATTATCCTAGTTGCACCCACCTCTAAGCAATCCAGTATCATAGTTACATACACCCCCCTCTGCAATCTAGTGTCTTAGTTGTATTCCCCCTACACATTCCAGTATCCTAGCTATACCCACCCTACACAATCCAATATCCTAGTTATACTCACCCTACACAATCCAGTATTCTAGTTATACTCACCCTACACTATCCAGTATCCTAGTTATACTCACCCTACACAATCCAGTATCCTAGTTATACTTACCCTACACAATCCAGTATCCTAGTTATACTCGCCCTACACAATCCAGTATCCTAGTTATACTCACCCTACAAAATCCAGTATCCTAGTTATACTCACCCTACACAATCCAGTATCCTAGTTATACTCACCCTACACAATGCAGTATCCTAGCTACACCAACCCCTACACAATCCAGTATCCTAGTTACACCCACCCCTACACAATCCAGTATCCTAGTTACACCCACCCCTACACAATCCTGTATCCTAGTTACACCCACCCCTACACAATTCAGTATCCTAGCTACACTCACCCTTATGCAATCACTTATCCTAGTTACACCCACCCCTACACAGTCCTCTACCCTAGTAATACCCACCCCTACACAATCCAGTATCCTAGTTACACCTACCCCTTCACAATCCAGTGTCCTAGTTAAACTCCCGCTACACAATCTAATATACTAGTTGCACCCACCCCTACACAATTTCCTAATTATACCTACCCCTACATAATCTATTATCCTAGTTATACCCCTCCTATGCAATCCAGTAGCCTAGTTACACCCACCCCTACACAATCTAGTGGCCTATTTGCACCCACCCCTACACAATCTAGTGGCCTAGTTGCACCCACCCCTACACAATCTAGTGGCCTAGTTGCACCCACCCCTACACAATCTAGTGGCCTAGTTGCACCCACCCCTACACAATCTAGTGGCCTAGTTGCACCCACCCCTACACACCCAGTGGCCTAGTTGCACCCACCCCTACACAATCTAGTGGCCTAGTTGCACCCACCCCAACACAATCCAGTGGCCTAGTTGCACCCACCCCAACACAATCCAGTGGCCTAGTTGCACCCACCCCAACACAATCCAGTGGCCTAGTTGCACCCACCCCTACACACTCCAGTGGCCTAGTTGCACCCACCCCTACACACTCCAGTATCCTAGTTGCACCCACCCCTACACACTCCAGTATCCTATTTACACCCATCCCTACACAATCCAGTATCCTGGTTACACCCACCCCTACACAATCCAGTATCCTGGTTACACCCACCCCTACACAATCCAGTATCCTGGTTACACCCACCCCTACACAATCCAGTATCCTGGTTACACCCACCCCTACACAATCAAGTGGACTAATTACACCCACCCCTACTCAATCCATTATCCTATTTACACCTATCCCTACACAATCCAGTATCCTGGTTACACCCACCCCTACACAATTCAGCATCCTGGTTACACACACCCCTACACAATCCAGTGTTCCAAGCAATCCAGTATCATAGTTACACCCACCCCTACGCAATCCTGTATTGTAGTTACACTCACCCTTACACAGTCCAGTATCCTAGTTGCACTCACCCCTACACAATCCAGTATCCTGGTTACACCTACCCCTACACAATCCAGTATCCTGGTTACACCCACCCCTACACACTCCAGTATCCTGGTTACACCTACCCCTACACAATCCAGTATCCTGGTTACACCCACCCCTACACACTCCAGTATCCTGGTTACACCCACCCCTACACACTCCAGTATCCTGGTTACACCCACCCCTACACACTCCAGTATCCTGGTTACACCTACCCCTACACACTCCAGTATCCTGGTTACACCTACCCCTACACACTCCAGTATCCTATTTACACCCATCCCTACACACTACAGTATCCTATTTACACCCATCCCTAGACACTCCAGTATCCTATTTACACCCATCCCTACACAACCCAGTATCCTATTTACACCCATCCCTACACAATCCAGTATCCTGGTTACACCCACCCCTACACAATCCAGTATCCTGTTTACACCCACCCCTACACAATCCAGTATCCTGGTTACACCCACCCCTACTCAATCCAGTATCCTGGTTACACCCACCCCTACTCAATCCAGTATCCTGGTTACACCCACCCCTACTCAATCCAGTATCCTATTTACACCCATCCCTACACAATACAGTATCCTGGTTACACCCACCCCTACACTATCCAGTATCCTGGTTACACACACCCCTACACAATCCAGTATCCTAGTTACACCCACTCCTACACAATCCAGTATTGTAGGTACACTCACCCTTACACAGACCAGTATCCTATTACAACCACCCCTACACAATCCAGTATCCTGGTTACACCCACCCCTACACAATCCAGTATCCTGGTTACACCCACCCCTACACAATCCAGTATCCTGGTTACACCCACCCCTACACAATCCAGTATCCTGGTTACACCCACCCCTACACAATCCAGTATCCTGGTTACACCCACCCCTACACAACCTAGTATCCTAGTTACACACACACCCTTACAAAATTCAGTATCCTAGTTGCACCTACCTCTACACAATCCTGTATCCTAGTTATAGCCCACCTTACACAATCCATTACCCTAGTTACACCCACCCCTATGCAATCCATTATCCTAGTTATACCCACCCCTATGCAATCCATTGTCCTAGTTATACCCACCCTTACACAGTCCAGTATCCTAGTTACACCCACCCCTAAGCAATTTAGTATCCTAATTACACCCACCCCTACACAATCCATTATCCTAGTTACACCCACCCCTACACAATCCATTATCCTAGTTACACCCACCCCTACACAATCCATTATCCTAGTTACACCCACCCCTGTGCAATCCAGTATCCTAGTTACACCCACCCCTGTGCAATCCAGTATCATAGTTACACACACCCTATGCAATCCAGTGTCCTAGTTACACCCACCCCTACACAATCCATTATCCTAGTTACACCCACCCCTAAGCAATCCAGTATCATAGTTACACACACCCCTATGCAATCCAGTATCATAGTTACACACACCCCTATGCAATCCAGTATCATAGTTACACCCCCCTATGCAATCCAGTGTCCTAGTTACACACCCCCCTATGCAATCCAATGTCCTAGTTACACCCCCCTATGCAATCCAGTGTCCTAGTTACACACACCCCTATGCAATCCAGTGTCCTAGTTACACCCCCTATGCAATCCAGTGTCTTAGTTGTATTCCCCCTACACATTCCAGTATCCTAGTTATACCCACCCCACACAATCCAGTATCCTAGTTACATCCACCCCACACAATCCAGTATCCTAGTTACATCCACCCCTACACAATCCAGTATCCTAGTTACACCCACCCTTACACAATCCAGTATCCTAGTTACACCCACCCCTACACAATCCAGTATCCTCATTATACCCACCTCTACACAATCCAGTATCCTCATTATACCCACCTCTACACAATCCAGTATCCTCATTATACCCACCTCTACACAATCCAGTATCCTCATTATACCCCACCCTACACAATCCAGTATCCTCATTATACCCCACCCTACACAATCCAGTATCCTGTTTACACTACCACTACACAATCCAGTATCCTAGTTATACCCACCCCTACACAATTCAATATCCTAGTTACACCCACCCCTACACAATTCAGTATCCTAGCTACACTCCCCCCTATGCAATCACTTATCCTAGTTACACCCACCCCTACACATTCCTCTACCCTAGTTATACCCATCCCTACACAATCCAGTATCCTAGTTACACCCACACCTTCCCAATCCAGTATTTTAGTTACACCCACCCCTACACAATCCAGTGTCCTATTTATACCCACCTCTACACAATCCAGTGTCCTAGTTATACCCACCCCTACACAATCCAGTGTCCTAGTTATACCCACCCCTACATAATCCAGTGTCCTAGTTATACCCACCCCTACACAATCCAGTGTCCTAGTTATACACACCCCTACACAATCCAGTGTCCTAGTTATACCCACCCCTACACAATCCAGTGTCCTAGTTATACCCACCCCTACACAATCCAGTGTCCTAGTTATACCCACCCCTACCCAATCCAGTGTCCTAGTTATACCCACCCCTACCCAATCCAGTATCCTAGTTACACCTACCCCTACACAATCCAGTATCCTAGTCATACCCACCCCCTACTCACTCCATTATCCTAGTTACACCCACCCCTAAGCAATTCAGTATCATAGTTACACACACCCCTATGCAGTCATGTCCGAATTACACACACCCCTATGCAAGCCAGTGTCTTAGTTACACCCACCCCTATGCAATCCAAATAATGGTTAAATCCTTTTCCATCCCCATAGTGCCCTTTTTAGGCAACCTCAGTCTTCTAAAGCTTCTAATATAATAAAATAGAATCTGGATAACATAAAATGTATTGCTGCTCAATGCTAGGAGCCTTATGGAAAAAAAAAAACTCCACATGTAGAAGCACTGCTTACTGTGGAAAACATTGATGCTTGCATCGTCATGGAGATGTGCTTCAAGACCAATGAGGACACTGCATCAGTGCAGGGTTTCAATGTCTATTACACATTCAGGCCCATGGTATTAGACAAAGACACTAAAGGTGATGGTGTCTCAATATGCTTAAGAAAACATTTCACCTCCAGACTTAGACATGATAATGGCTTGGAACTTTTCCACATCTAACTTAAGAATCACCCTTATCATGTTATAGCTAACTATAGGACTCACTGTATGTCATTTCAGTCTATATCTCCTACCTAACTAGTATGGAATTCCTATGTATGAAGCTGCACGCCATTCTCCTAGGAGAAGTAAACTACTCTTCCATTGACTGTGAGACTTGGATGATCTCAAACATGTATGCCCTGAAGTTTCTGGACTTATCAGTACAAATGCTCTGCACTAGCTAGTCTGCACCTCAATAAGGGGCAATGAAATCTTGGGCTTAGCAATACAGGAAAGCTTTGCTCCCCACCAGTTGTCACATCCTCCCTGCTAAAAATCAGACCACAAGTCAGTCATATTCTCTTAAGGATGAAGCCACAAGCATTATCCAGTACCTTGTAGTATTCATTGATTATCAGAAGGAAGGCTAATCTGCTAAATCTGAGTGTTAACTCGACTGAATTCAAAATCTCCTTCCAACACGATGCTGCTGCTGCTAACACGGAATCATTTATTACCAAATTCAGTGATGCCAATGCTTACACTGAATCATTTATTAGCAAATTCAATGATGCTGCTAACACAAAATCATTTATTGCCAAATTCAGTGAAGCCAATGCTTAAACGGAATCATTTGTCACCATATTCAATGATGCCAATGCTTACACGGAATCCACCATATTCAGTGATGCTGCTGCTAACATGAAATCATTTATTACCAAATTCAGTGATGATGTTGCTAACACGTAATCATTTATTACCAAATTCAATAATGCTGCTGCTAACACAAATTCATTTATTACCAAATTCAATGATGATGCTGCTAGCAAGGAATCATTTATTACCAAATTCAATGATGCTGCTAACATGGAATCATTTATTACCAAATTCAGTGATGCTGCTGCTAACACGGAATCATTTATTACCAGATTCAATGATGCTGCTAACACGGAATCATTTATTACCAGATTCAATGATGATGCTGCTAACACTAAATTATTTATTACCAAATTCAATGATGCCAGTGCTTACACAAAATCATTTATTACCAAATTCAATGATGCCAATGCTTACACGGAATCATTTATCACCATATTCAATGATGCTGCTGCTAACACGAAATCATTTATTACCAAATTCAGTGATGATGTTGCTAACACGTAATCATTTATTACCAAATTCAATAATGCTGCTGCTAACACAAAATCATTTATTACCAGATTCAATGATGCTGCTAACACGGAATCATTTATTACCAGATTCAATGATGATGCTGCTAACACTAAATTATTTATTACCAAATTCAATGATGCCAGTGCTTACACAAAATCATTTATTACCAAATTCAATGATGCCAGTGCTTACATGGAATCATTTATTACCAAATCTGATGCATATATAAAGGACTGCATAGATGCATCTGTCCTCCTCAGAAATACAACGCCAATGTTAAGAAGAAACTTCTGTGGTGGAAATATAAATAGAGAAAAACAATTGCACACAAAAATAAATTTAATTCTCAAGATGCTAAAAACATGCTTGCTAAACTGAACAGGAAACTTCAGACCCTGATCAAATCAACCAAAACCAGATATGAGGTAAAAATAGCCACAAAGGTGAAAGATAACATCACAAAGCCTTCTTTAATTGTATTAAAAAAACATAGAAACAATGCCCAGCACTGTGTAGAGCTAATAGTAAATGATATCCCATACTCAGATCCTGAAGACATAGCCAATCTGCTAATGGACAAATTTAGCTCAAATGTCACCCCTCTCACCCCTCCTATATTCCCAAATCACATACCAGGATGTACATCTCACCTTCAAATCTCCCAAGAACAAATTCTTAAGGCACTATCCAAGGCCAAAAGCACTATGTCCGTGCGGCCAGGTAACATACCAGGCTGCCTACTGGTCAGCCTGAGACAGGACTTATCAGACCCTCCTACAGTGGCTATTTAATATAAACCTTCAGACAAGCCTCATGCCAGACAAATGGAGAACAGCAACAGTCATCCCTCCTGCACAATGGTAGGGAGTCAGCTGACTCAGGTAATTATAGACCAGTATGTCTGGCCAGTCTCATTTGTAAGGCTACAGAAAGGATAATTATAGAATTAATAAATAAGAACAGGGGCAACCTAGCAGCTAGTTATCTTAACCACTCTCAGTGCGACAATTGCTTAGAGTGGCAATACTTGGAAAGGCATGATGGTTTTAGGATGTGAACACTGGCATGGAAAGAGTGTACAAGCATCACAGTACCCAACTTGGGGTTGACATAATGGTTAGAGTGTTTACTTTGCAGATGCAAGGTACAGGGTTTAATTCTTAGCTTTGAAAGGGAAATTAGCCAGGCTTAAAATTACCCACAAGAGCAGCTAGTCTAGTACTTCCTACAAAACTGTAACAGTTTTTCTCTTTACCACCTCTGTTGGCTACAGAAGTACGACACATTTTCTCACATTCCTGCAGGGATCATTGACCTGCCCACACATGCTCAGTGAGCTTTGCAAGGTGCTTGTGAGAGTTCATATAGGTAAGCAGACCTCTTAATGTAGCATTAATTAACTTCACAATGAGATAAACGTACAGTTCGAGAACATTAATTTCCATGATCCTCATTAGCATAAGGGCTGTGCTAAAAATGTTGTAACTGTGCAATAAAATCACCTGTGCTTGCCACGGGAATCACCACTATAAATAAGGTTGCTAGAGTGCATCGTTTTTAACAGTTCTGAAGGACTTGAACAAGCAGCAAGTGTTTCTGAAAGGTAAGTTACTGGTGAGTTTAACTGATTTTGTATTGTTGCTTTGCGTTCTCCATTTGATTGTATTACTGTATTTATTTATGACGCTGATTTCAAACAACGTTAGTGCTACCATTGTGGGGGAGGACTGCATACATTAAGCGAGGGTTAACTACAACGTCATGGTACATGGGAGGCTAAGTTGTGTTAAAGCATATAGTCCACATTAGTTCTGAGTGTTCTGTGCAGTTGCAGTGCATTCCTACCTATAGGCCAGGAATGCAAGTTCAGCCTAATGTTTATTCATACGACAGTGTTCTGAGGTGTCATACAGAGTAATCATTACAACAGAACCTGTTACAGCACTGCTTTTGTTATGGGGGATTGTCATATGTATACAAGTCTATAGGAGTCCTACAGCTATGACTTGCTATTTTGCTTAGATGGTAGCTGTTTTAAGTGTACTACTATGCTTTGTGTTTGCTGGGTGGGGGGACAAGTATCTCATTGCAAACCAGCACATACAGTAGAGGTTTATCCAGCAGCCATCTAGGCTATGGTTCAACTCCCATCCTCCCAAGCCACGTACCACAGATGTCGTGAAAGCATATGAAGTATCACTAAAGTGAATGGGCGTTGGGAGTTTAAAATTGCAGGGATTCATGTTTATGTTAGGCTTTGGATCCCATAATTTTTTGTCCACCTGAGCAAATGTGATGATTTATCGATCTAGACAATGTGGCCTCCATGGCCTTTGTAACACTTAAGATTGTCAGTTTTGTAGCTGTATGGCCAGGCCTGTACTACATCATTTGGTGGTGTGTTGGGGTGGGGTTGGAAAGGTTTGCACATATTCCCAGTTAGAGGGGTGTTTGTATACAGTACAAGACAATTGCATCTGCATCTTCCAGGACCTCCTGTTGTTAGGCCCATGTCTGCCTGGGGCATGCCTCCACATATCGCCTGATCTCATATCTGGGAGATGTCTGCCTGGGGCATGCCTCCACATATCGCCTGATCTCATATCTGGGAGATGTCTGCCTGGGGTAAGCCTCCGCATATCACCTGATCTCATATCTGGGGGAAGTCTGCCTGGGGCAAGCCTCCACATATCGCCTGATCTCATATCTGGGAGATGTCTGCCTGGGGCATGCCTCCACATATCGCCTGATCTCATATCTGGGAGATGTCTGCCTGGGGCATGCCTTCACATATCGCCTGATCTCATATCTGGGAGATGTCTGCCTGGGGTAAGCCTCCACATATCGCCTGATCTCATATCTGGGGGAAGTCTGCCTGGAGCAAGCCTCCACATATCGCCTGATCTCATATCTGGGAGATGTCTGCTTGGGTAAGCCTCCACATATCGCCTGATCTCATATCTGGGGGAAGTCTGCCTGGGGCAAGCCTCCACATATTGCCTGATCTCATATCTGGGAGATGTCTGCTTGGGTAAGCCTCCACATATCGCCTGATCTCATATCTGGGGGAAGTCTGCCTGGGGCAAGCCTCCACATATTGCCTGATATCATATCTGGGAGATGTCTGCCTGGGGTAAGCCTCCACATATTGCCTGATCTCGTATCTGGGAGATGTCTGCCTGGGGCATGCCTCTACATATCACCTGATCTCATATCTGGGAGATGTCTGCCTGAGGCATGCCTCTACATATCACCTGATCTCATATCTGGGAGATGTCTGCCTGAGGCATGCCTCTACATATCACCTGATCTCATATCTGGGAGATGTCTGCCTGAGGCATGCCTCCACATATCGCCTGATCTCATATCTGGGGGAAGTCTGCCTGGGGCAAGCCTCCACATATTGCCTGATCTCATATCTGGGAGATGTCTGCCTGGGGTAAGCCTCCACATATTGCCTGATCTCATATCTGGGAGATGTCTGCCTGGGGCATCCCTCCACATATTGCCTGATCTCATATCTGGGAGATGTCTGCCTGGGGCATGCCTCTACATATCGCCTGATCTCATATCTGGGAGATGTCTGCCTGGGGCATGCCTCTACATATTGCCTGATCTCATATCTGGGAGATGTCTGCCTGGGGCATGGCTCCACATATCACCTGATTTCATATCTGGGAGATGTCTGCCTGGGGCATGCCTCCACATATCACCTGATCTCATATCTGGGAGATGTCTGCCTGGGGTAAGCCTCCACATATCACCTGATCTCATATCTGGGGGAAGTCTGCCTGGGGCAAGCCTCCACATATTGCCTGATCTCATATCTGGGAGATGTCTGCCTGGGGCATGCCTCCACATATCGCCTGATCTCATATGTGGGAGATGTCTGCCTGGGGCATGCCTTCACATATCGCCTGATCTCATATCTGGGAGATGTCTGCCTGGGGTAAGCCTCCACATATTGCCTGATCTCATATCTGGGGGAAGTCTGCCTGGGGCAAGCCTCCACATATCGCCTGATCTCATATCTGGGAGATGTCTGCCTGGGGTAAGCCTCCACATATTGCCTGATCTCATATCTGGGAGATGTCTGCCTGGGGTAAGCCTCCACATATCGCCTGATCTCATATCTGGGAGATGTCTGCCTGGGTTAAGCCTCCACATATCGCCTGATCTCATATCTGGGAGATGTTTGCCTGGGGTAAGCCTCCACGTATTGCCTGATCTCATATCTGGGAGATGTCTGCCTGGGGTAAGCCTCCACATATTGCCTGATCTCATATCTGGGGGAAGTCTGCCTAGGGCAAGCCTCCACATATCACCTGATCTCATATCTGGGAGATGTCTGCCTGGGGTAAGCCTCCACATATCGCCTGATCTCATATCTGGGAGATGTCTGCCTGGGGCATGCCTCCACATATCGCCTGATCTCATATCTGGGAGATGTCTGCCTGGGGCATGCCTCTACATATTGCCTGATCTCATATCTTGGAGATGCCTGCCTGGGGCATGCCTCCACATATCGCCTGATCTCATATCTGGGAGATGTCTGCCTAGGGTAAGCGTCCACATATTGCCTGATCTCATATCTGGGAGATGTCTGCTTGGGGCATTCCTCTACATATTGCCTGATATCATATCTGGGAGATGTCTGCCTGGGGCATGCCTCTACATATTACCTGATATACGTAGGAGATGCTTGCCACTATAAAACAAATCACAGCAGCAGCATATGTAACAGGAGATAAAGCTAATAAACAGTGGCAGGTGAGGTCTGTTGAGGGCCTGTGTTGCCTACACTGGGTGCTTTACTATGCCAGTATACTCTGCTGAAATCATGCAGAGACTACATGGCAGTGTTATGTTAGACTGCGTGCACAGTGCACATGTTGATGCCAGCAGTAGTCCCACATACAGATGTGCGCACTTTGTGTCATCCTCCAGGGTAGTTGGTCACCTCTGCACCATGTTGTTATCACAGCTGCACACATCACACCACCACATGGATCCTAGATATACATGAGGGTGACACCCCTTGCATATTTCAGGGAGACATGGGTCTCAGCACCTTAGCCTCACTGATTGTACTACACTTCACGTTTCTTTCTTTTAACTTTCAGGTTATTATGTCAGACTGTGAGAAGCAGGGAAAGAGCCATTTCTTCCATGCAGAGGATCAAGTTCTGTTCAAGACTGTCCTCCTGCATGTTCAGCGGATCCTCCTTCATGAGAGATCTGACCATACCTTTCATGAGTGTGCCTGCTGGGATGTGATAGCTTACATCAGTGCTGTCAATGGACAAAACTGATCATACAGTCAGGTCAGAAGATGGGTCAGTCTAGGTTAGCTCACCTATTACAGGACCAAAGCGGCACATGAGGGGTCCATTGACTCAACCATCTTAGGTCAGAAGTTGGGTCAACATGATCACTGGTTCTCAGTCTAGGCTAGCTCACCTATTACAGGACCAGAGCGACACATGAGGGGTCCAGTGACCCAACCATCTTAGGTCAGAAGATGGGCCACCAACATGATCAGTGGTTCTCAGTCTAGGTTAGCTCACCTATTACAGGACCAGAGTGACACATGAGGGTCCATTGACCCAACCATCTTAGGTCAGAAGATGGGCCACCAACATGATCACTGGTTCTCAGTCTAGGTTAGCTCACCTATTACAGGACCAGAGTGACACATGAGGGGTCCATTGACCCAACAATCTTTCACAAAGACCGAGGAATTTCTGTCATCTCTGCATTGCAATCTAGACGATTCAGTTATCCATGGTGAAGTGTTACAGTTTGGGGCCAAGATGACCAGGGCATTACTGTTGCTGATGTCCCAGGATGGTATGCTTGAACATAGATTAGGATATAGGTTCATGGATAAGTACTAAGCTACCTGCCCTTGTGGGCCATTTTAAGCCCAGCCAGTTTCCCTTTTTGTGCTTGAAATAACCTGTCCTATTTGGTTATGGATCGGCCTTACCCATCCCTTGTTGATAATTATATATTAACCCTAGTGAGAGTAACTGGGATCATACCATAGATAATTTGAGGAGACTCATGCATGGTGTAAAACATTTAGGAGCTCTATCTCTCCATTATTAGTATGGGGGGCAGTCCTGGGGTAAATTTTCAGTTTCCCATTCATAGGTCTAAGTTGCACTTGAAAATGGACAGGGATGAACTTTGTTTTATGTAGATGGGGAAACTGTTCCACAGTAGTGGTATCCTCTGTGAGATATATCTGTCCCTCCAAACTGTTCTGTTGTTGCAGAAGAGGTTTAGATCCCTAGACAGAGTGCTTCTGATGCCATTTGACTTGCCGATGTGCAGTAAATCCATCAGTCTTGGGTCAGAGAATGACTTGTATGCCAGATAGAGGTCACCTCTTAACAGTCTGTAGGATACCAAGTGCAATGACAGGGCTTTGAGTTGGTCCATGTAGGACATGTTGTTTAGGTCTTGTATCCCTTTATTAAGATATCTCTGTGGGAGTTCCAATTGTTGCATGTGTCTGGACAGATACTTGCCAAAGGAAGCATTATATTCAATGACTGGCCTAATAAGGGAGCATTATATTCAATTATTGTCTAATAAGGGAGCATTATATTCAATGATTGGCCTAATAAGGCTGAGTAAAGGAGAAAATGACATCCCTAGATCTAGACACAATCCCTTTGTTTAGAACTTATGCAATATAGAAGGACTTTCTTACAACAGTAGACACATTGCTCAAAAGTTAGGTCACTTTCCACGCATATTTCCAAATCCTGAACTACTGGGTCAACTCTCATGGGAGTATTGTTAATGTGGTAGATGTCCTTCTGTTCATATGATGCAGTATTCATAACATGAGGGAGTTCACCTCTGGATGACTCGAACATCCTGTCAGTAAACCAAAGTCTAAATGCTACTGCAAGGTATGCGCGATAGCGCACATCACTCAGCGTACTTCGGCCATAAAGAGATGTCAGCGTGTACCTACCTCAGAACGTTTCTGCCGCCTGTCTGACTGCCAGCTCCGGTCATCACTCACCAGAGAACTTGCCTTGTGCTTCAGATAAGTACCCCACTGGGGTTTTTTCTTTTCCTTTTGGCTACTGTGTAGGTTTTTTCTTGTGAGTACATGTCAGCCAGGAAAGGCAGATTCCACATAAAGACTCCCATGAGCTTTGTTTATTTTGCTTAGGCTCAGACCACGACCACACATTCTGTGATATCTGCAAGGCGTTTGTTCCTAAAACCCTCCATAGCCACCTAGCATTCCTTAAGTTATATTTGGAGAATCAGCACCTTAAGTACTTAGCTCGAGACATGGATCAGACATCAGGCCCTTCAGAAGAACCACAACTCAATAAGGCCAAGAAGCCTTGGTCTGATCCTACAGCTGCTTCCTCTACTCTAGGTGCCCTTCCTGAGGCTGACGAAGGCCCGAAGGCCACTTCAGAATCTGCAGAGCTGCCTTCAACAGGTACCTTCGTGGAAGCCATTAAGGAATCTGTAAGCACATTCCAGAAGGATTTGCAGGCATCTGATTCGGGTACTGGGGGGGATCCACAGCTTATTTCTGAAGGCCCGTGTGGCATGATGCAGATTGTGGTTCACGAGGATGTTCTTGCGAACATTGTGGAATGCCGTCTGACATCATGCCCTTCTCTACCTTTCATCACCTAGCTCATGAGACTCGAAAGAAAATGAAACAAGAAATTAAGCATGTTTCTCCCGGCTCCTCAGGAACAGGTTTCTGATCAAACTCCTAATTGGCAAGCCTTTACTCAAGGCCTGCTTAATGTCTTCATGGCTCTCTGCCAGATGTCAGCGCCTTCCTTTCCGGCACAGGGTCTTTCTCCTTCTATCTCTTTGAAGAGGCCTGCAAAGGACATTTCTTATGAAGAGAACAATTCATCAAACAATGAATCTCTTGACTATTCCATTCAGATTGCTTCTCCTCTGGGTTGTGCCTCCCCAGTGGAGGAATCTAATGGTACAGATTCCCCTAGGGAGGATATTTCCTTTGGAGAGGCCATTTTGAAGATGAAGGACTTCAAGTGGGATTGCTGCCAGGTTTCCGAGATTCAAAACTGGTACTATGACCTCCTACAGATGGAATCCCCTAATCCATCAGCCATCCCTCCAGTCCTGCCACCCTTCTTAGATGCCTTCACTGCAGTTTCCAAGACCCCAGATTCCCAGCCTTCACCCCCCAGGAGGTTTGACAGATTTTGCTAGGTACCTGAGGATGCCAAATTCCTTTTTAAGACACCCCCGGCTGACCCAGCTACTATATCAGTGGCAGCAGATAATGCTTCCAAACTTTTACCCTCCACCTCCCTGGTTCCCTTTGATAGGGAAAGCAAGGTTATAGAGAGGCTGAGGTAAAAAGCGTATACTTCTGCAACCTTGGCCTTTAGAGCAATGAATTATCAGACTCACATGGTCAAATATTCTCTGGCTCTTATGGTGGATGCAGTGAAACTCCTGTCAGAGCTTCCAGATTCTCCCAACAAAGCTAAGCTTTCCAGCATTCTTAATTTCTGCTCCCAGGGTACTAGGCATGCCATCAAATGTAGTTATGCTGCAGTGGAGGCTTCAGCTAGGGCAGCAGCTATGGGGTCTGTCCTTATGGCTTAGATTACACCCCTTACTGGATGATATTGAAGCTGAGCTCCTGGATGCTCCTCTGGATAACAAGGCCTTATTTGGCTCTGCAGCTGCAGAGCTTTTTAAAACTCTTCAGGAAAAGGGGAAGGAACTCCAGGGTTTAAAACACATATTTGTCTCTCCTGTCCCCTGCTTCCAGAGAAACTGCCCAGACAGAACCACCTTTGTTAGGAAGGCAAATAAGTCTCTCCCACTAAAAGGTAGAAGGGATGCTAGGAGACAAGCTCCTTCTAAGTCTGCTTCCTCCACACCCTCTCAGAAACAGCCCTTTCAGGCCAAACCTGGTAGCATGTGACTACCAGGTCCCAGAGTCATTTACCCCACTTTTTCTTTGCCTCTCCCTTTCCCTCCCAGCTTGGAAACAGATTACCCAGGACTCTTGGGTCCGCTACATCATCCACCAAGGTTACTTCATGGTATGGGAAACCCATCCTACCCTCAAAGGAATTCCACAACCCCCACAGGACCAAATGGAGTTCTTTCCACTAGTCCTGTCCTATCTTCTTTCTCGGCACTATCCAGGAGGTTCCACCCAATCAAAGGGGGAAAGGATTTTACTCCAGGATGCTTCTGGTCCCAAGAAAGGATGGCCCCCTGGTGGCCCATCCTGGACCTCTCCCATGTAAACACTTTTCTGGAAGTTGCCACCTTTCACATGCTGACCCCCTCCTACTCTTCTCTCTCTGATTCTTCCCCAGGCCTACATGGTGCCACTGGACATAAATGATACCTACCTTCACATCCCCATTCCCCAATGGTTCAGGAGATTCCTTCACTTTTCTGTTGCTTCCTCTCATTTTCAGTTCTGTGCTTTGCCCTTTGGTCTATCTATGGCACTGAGGGTATTCACAAAATGTTTAGCCCCTGTTATAGCCCACTGCAGACTGCAGGACATGCAGATATTTCCATACCTGGACAACCTGCTCCTTCAGGCTCCTCCACCAGAAATACTCCTGGACAATCTTTCTTATACAATATCACTTCTGAGAGGGCCAGGGTTTACCATCAACCTCCAAAAGTCTTCCCTGACTCCCTTCACAGGATCATGTCTGGGGTGCAGGATCCTGATAAGTGCAATGATAGCTTGCTATAACCCCCAGAAAAGATCCTATCTCACCCCTTATTTCCAGGACCTAATACAACTTCAATCTCTGACTGATAGGGAGTTCCTGCACCTTCTGGGGTTCATGGCCTCAACTATTCCAATGCTTCCCTTTGCCAGAGTACACATGAGAACATTTCAATGGTTCCTAAGAGCAGTTTGGAAGCAACACTCTCACCCTCTGGAATTTGTTGTTCCCCTCCTGCCTCATTTGACAAAAGAGTTAGTGGTGGATTTTCCAGGTGACCAGAAATCCAGGCCTACCTCTTCAGCTGCTTCCACCCACCCAGGATCTGTACACAGATGTGTCAGACACAGGATGGGGTTCAACTCTGGAAAATTGAAAGGTCAGGGATGTGTGGTCCCCTCCTCAGATAAAAGAACACCAACATAAAGGACATGAGAGCTTTGATCTTTGCCCTCAAAATCTTCAAGTCGAGAATTTCACCAGGGGTCCTAAGGTGGTTCACAGACAATATCACAGTCCTCTGATACATCAACAAGCAGGCAAGGTCAAAGTCCTACATCTTCTGCAGACTGGTATTAAATGCCTGGGAGATTGCAGAGCAGAATCAAATTTTTGGCTTTGTGGAAAATGTTTCTACTCCTCCTCTCAGTTCCTTCTCTGCATGAGCTTTGGCATTCTCCCTCATGTTATGAATACTGCAGCATAGGAATAGAAGGATGTAGAATCATTGTGTAAAATCTTACCATAACCATAGATGTCCTTCTCTTCTATATGTCACAGTATTGGTTCCTTCCTTGCTTTCCCCCTGCTGCTTGCCTGATCTCTGGTTACATGTTGTCATTTTTATCAGGCTGGTGCTTTGCGGCATTCAGTTCTGAGTTAGGTACATGCCGATGTCCGCTTTATACCCAATGTCTCTTTATGGCCGATGTACTCTGAGTGATGTGCACTGTTGCACATACCCTTGCAGTAGCATTTAGACTTTGGTGTACTGGCTGGACATACGAGTCAGCTGGAGGCAAACTTCCTCATGTTATGAATACTGCAGCACATAGAATAGAAGGACATATATGGTTATGGTATGATTTTACACAACTATTCTTTCTCTGGGGTTGATGACTTCCCAAAGAGTACAATAATGCATATTTTGGCGTTTAGTTTTCAGACCATGATTTTGGCACTAGCAATTTATTCGAGACAAACCTTCCTGCAGGATGGCCAAGTCATTTGGGGATTCACTCTTCCTAGTTTGCTGTCATCTGAAAAGTTAGTCAGGCAGAGCCCTTTGGTATTGGCTTTAATATTAGAAAAGTAGATGCCAAACAGGAGAGGTCCCATCATAGAACCCTGAGGGAATCCACTGGTGACTGGACTCTTTGTGGAGGTGACTTTCCTATTTTGATTATCTATGTCCTATCTGTGAGCCAATTGGCAATCCAACAGGTGACGTAGGGGGTTATTTCCAGTTTATTTAGCTTTTCTACTATGCCTGAGTGGGGGATTTTATCAAACACTTTGGCAAGATTGAGGTATGCAGTGTATAACATTTTGACTTTATGCATTGCTTTGGTGACCTTTTCAGAAAGGTCCACCAGGCTGAGTAAACATGACTTGCCTTTCGTGAATCCAGACTGAGATAGCTCCAGTATTTGGAGGTTCCCTATGTTCTGACTGATTAATTTCAAGATAAGTCTTTCCATGGGTTTGCATATGAGGCTGGTCAGACGTATGGGTCTGTAAATGCCTGGGTCTGTGAAAGGTAGTCCTCTATGCAGGGAAATTACTGTAGCTGTTCTCCATTTGCTTACTAACAACCTGGACGCTGAGGAAATATGGATCTGTAGTAATAAAGATTTAATGGCAGGGAAGGGGGTTTACAGTGGTATGTATTTTTTTTTCCATCTGAAACTACCACCAGTGTGAAGCGTAAAATAATTTTGGGTGAAATAATCAGCTTTCAACAGGGAATGTTTCTGGTGGGGATTGGAACTTGACTTGCAATACTGAGGATGTTACTAGAGGGCCTATAAGGGAAACTACAGCAAAAGAGGATAGTCTTCTGAAGAAATATGTGACCAGTAGTGTAAACCTCTAGATGATTATGGATTGTTCTAGAAGATAAACTGAGCTAGCCTGGATATAACTTTTATTTCACAGGGGCATGGATGTTTAATTGAAAGCTTTAAAAACATATCAGAGAACTATTTCAGATCTTGTAGTAATAAAGACCAAGATAAATAAACATGATGAAGTAAAAAAATGCTGGAGGTCTCCAACTTACCCATTAAGTGAAATTTATGGAATGGGTGACAGAAACAGTACAAGAATGTTAAGGAAATATTAACATTTCTTGAGATGGGAGAGCTAGGGAGTAAGATAAAATAAAAACTGAGTTAAAATATGATTAAAATGAGAAAAAAAAAGATGTGGGAAAAGTAATGGGGATTGTTTAGAGGGGTTGACAGAAGAAGACATGCACTTACCGAATGCTAAAGGGAAAACAAGGAAGTATTTAGATAAGGGGCACAAGTTTGGAAGGTTCTGTTAAGCAAGTAGTTTTGATAATGAGAGCAGAAACACACTAAACACAACGACTAAGGCAACAGAAAGAATGGGTTATTGCCAAACTTAGGGATACTATAACAAGAAAAGTAAGCAGAGATATGATGGAGGCATACCTATTGACCACTACGCATTTGGCAGAAAGATCTGATTTCAGCATCAAAAAATAATGTACTGGGGGGGCGGAGCCTGAATGGCTAACTGGTAGCAGCATTTTTTTAGAGCTCCACAAAACTAGTTCAAATAACAGGAAAATAATTAATTTCATCGAACAAAAATATCCAACTATTATTGATAAACTTATGAACTAATAGTGTACTAACTTTGAAAGCTTTTTGTCAATATTTTCCTGTCAAATTAATCTGGAGACTACTGTAGCCACTTAGAAATGAGTAACTCAAAGAACTCACTCTAAAACAGCCTTGAAGAAGGAAATCCAATTGATGTCCTCTGTACTGCAGGAGCTGTCATTGAAAATGGATAATTTTAAGGACAACCTTGAAAAACTGCCAAAAACAAACATGTCTTTAAAGAATTATTACAGCAGCAGCAAACAAAAATAATGGACATTGAAACATCTCAAAAATAATGGACATTGAAACATCTCAAAAATAATGGACATTGAAACATCTCAAAAATAATGGACATTGAAACATCTCTCTCCGATATAGATGGAAGGTTGAAGGAAGAAGAGAACCAAAGTGAATTTCTCTTACAACAAAATAACTGGTTAATCAACAAGATAGATGATTTAGAAAACAGAGAAAGGCGCACAAATATTAGAATATTTGGTCTTCCGGAGAAAGCTGAGGATGAGGACATTATTTTATTTTTAAATTCCTGGTTGCCGGAATTCTTAGACCTAAAAGAAGGACTGTCAAATGGCATAGAGAGGGCTCACAGAGCCATAGGAAAACCTGTATCATCCTCTCCTAATACTTCTATTAGATCCATTGTAATAAAGTTTTTATCATACCTTGATAAAGAGCTTATACTAAAGTCAGCATTGAGGAAAAGTCCTTTAAAGTATAAACAACACCAAATAAGATTCGATAATGACTATTCAATTAGAGTTCTAGGTTTAAGGAAGAAAGCATGGCCATTTGTAAAATTCCTGAAACAAAACAAAATCAAAGCTCAACTTGCATACCCTGCGAAAATCAAGATTCTTTACTCATATGAAATGAGAACCTTCGACAACATAGATGAGGCAGTTTCTTTTATCAAGAACAATAATATAATTACAATTCCAGAAGAAATGGACTGGTCAACATCTAACTCACTGAAAAGATCCCAAGAAAAAAATTCCTGGACTGATGAAAAGAAGACGAAACAAAGAACTGAAATAAAAAAATGTAACAAGTTTAAATACTCTCAAAGATTCTACTAAAAAGTGAAATATATATTAAAGGAAACTGAAACCAAAACGTATGTACATTTACTTTTCATAGTTGTCTCAATATCCATAATACTGTTTATAATCCTTCTGTTTTTCTTTTTTAATACAGTGATGCTTCAACTCTACTTACTACAGGATGAGGCTGCTTGTGTCAAGTGGTTAGCACAACGACACTCGTATCAAATTTAAATGTGTAATATTGTAGGGATTGTTTCTTTCAAAAAGCTCATTTTAATTAATAGATTGTCTTGATGGGATAGAATTGAGAACGGGAGGTGGGGAGAGGAAGAAGAGCAGTGAATGATCTGGGTGTCTCCGTTAAATACTGACATGCAGCTCATATAGATGGTTTGTAATCATCGTGTTTCATGTTGCTACAAGATATCAAGCAATAAGCAGTAGGTATCGGTAAAAAATATAAATATAGTAGTTATATAACTGATGGTGTTGAACACTTCATTGTTACAGTTTAAAAGCATCATCTCTCTTTTTTTTTCTTTATACGAACTGTCTGACGAGGATATGAATAAATAACGGCTGTTTACAAAAAGCCGCGAGCTCATTTCACAGTCAAACACACTTGCGAACACATGAATAGCGTCCTTGTAATCACTCAACACCACAGTAACACTAATAGCTTGCATTCACGCTCTACAAGGATACGATGATGTAAAAGAGAGAGAAAAAGGACAGAATACAGTATAGTCTTACTAGGGAGAGAGTAAGAAAAAGGAAAAAAATAGTACGAACACATTCAGCTTTATCAGACTACAACAATTATAAAATTCAGTGTGAAAAAAGACCACTATACTAGTACACAAACTAAATCACTAAATTAGAAATATAAATAAGAACAGTTACTTTTACAGAGTGGTGCGTGGCAGGGATTCAGTGTATAAACTGTTAGTCAAGATACCAAGAGTTTTCACGTCAATACAGCTGTACACTTCCTGTTAGTCTTTAAGTGACCAGCACCCTCTAATATAGTCCTGATAACATGCTGATTATTAATGTCCAAAACATTCAGGAAATGGTCAGGAAAATGTTTCGAATTTTATGTACAGCATTTATTTTATCTTCCAAAAGCTTCTGATTTCAAAGCTATATTTGCACCTTCTTGACTGTAGCTGTTGTACTGCTTATAAAAAACCCTGTGACAGATTTTAACATTGTTTTAATTAAAAAATATTTACATGCGTGTGTGTGTGTGTGAGTTTGTGGGTACATGTGTGTCTTTGTTAAAAAAATAGTAAAGGACAGATGACTGACCATTAACAGATTTTTTTTTTTTAGTGTATGAGGTATTTGCTAATTCCAAAATAAATGATAATTCTGTAAGATGTCACCCTTCTAGCATGTGCTTACATAAAATAGTTGGTTGACTAGCACAATGTATAATTAGATGTTAAAGACCAAACGCAATCCAGTTCTAACTGTTGTTTACTGGACAGGGATATCCTGTAATGTAATAGGCAGCAGTGTGTCATACATACCAGTTAATGCCTGCCAGCCAGTTTGTTCCTGTAATGCATATTCATTTTTTGGCACAAGTATTTAAAATATATATCAAAGTTCTATAGTGTGTATGGGGCTGTTATACCACTTTATTGTCTCATTATGACTTTCAGTACACCTAGCATAGCACATTTAAAGGATATATGGTTAATCAGTTGAGTGGATTTAAACATCAAATTCCAGCAATTTTAAAATACTGATGGACAGTTAATCTGTAAAATGCAGTGACATGATATTTTACAACTGACAGCAGATACGATTTTAATTGTCCACAGCACTGACATAGAAAAGTAGGCTACATTATGTACAGCTAGTGACAGGCATAACAGCAGTCTGCTGCCAATCATAAACATGCTGAAATTCTCTCTTAAGATTGATGTTTAACTCTTTAATAGATTGTATTTCAAAAGGAGAATTGACCTGTATATTGTAAAGCTCTTGGATAGACTCAGAATATTTAGTTGGAATAAATATGAAGTACTTTATAATAAAAGTAATGATAAGACAAGGCTAAACAATAGGAAGAAATAAGTTTACTCAGTTCAGGAAAACACTGTATACTAACTCTGTAAGAATTAGAGAAACATAGTCAAGTGATTTATTCTACAAATCTCAAACATGGAAATATGAGTCTGTATGTGTCAATCTACAAATATGTGTATAAGCACAGAGATGAGCACAAGATAGTGACAACACACAAATATGTTTATCATCTACATGGCTAGATTTGACAACGTGCACATGTGCAAATACAGACATATTCATTTTAACTGATTCTAGTTATGATTATATCTTTTATTTAGAAACTTAATTTACTTTTTGTCATGCAAAGAAACTCATTTACTGCACCATAGCTAAGCTGCACAACAAAGGAAATACTACAATATACTTCAGTGGGCATTCTGAGTCTATCTTTTAATCAGTAAGCTTATCCTAAATAAAAATATAGTTGGTTTAATAGTTTTTGTTGGCAGAAAATTAAAACTGTTACATTTGAATGAATAAACGAGATGGGTCTTATATAAAAGTTTATAAAATATTTCTTTAACCTATAGTAAAATCTGTGTATTAAACTTATGGATTATATAAAAAGTCAAAAGAATACTAAAAATTGTAAGACTCTAATATGCATTATAAACTAGGGTTTGAAGTATATAACCAAATAGTCAAAGAAACATTGGATATAATAAGTAATTTATGAGTATTAAATTATCTTGAACAATAACTAGTTTGCGGAGCTTACCATATGTTTGTACTAACAAAAATTATATGTTTTTTTTATTAGTAAAAAACAATATCACAACTGTGTATGTAATACAATTTATTGATTCATGGGAAATTTACAAGCATATATCATTCAATTATTTTTTTTTTTAAATCTTTAACGTATTTATGTAAAATAGATTTCATTACAATCAATATATATTTGGAAAATATTTTATCTATAATCTATTAGATGATTAACTTGAATATTTGATGCATATATTACTATGTTAATAGTTCTGCCATGTACATATATAGAAAATCTATATTCACATCAGATTCAGAAATGATTCAATAGTTGATATCAGTCAGTCACTATGAATGGTTCAATGAAAATAGTATATAAAATGCATGTTTGTGTCTTTGCAAATTGTTCATATACATAAGGGAGAGAGAGAAGGGGAAAAGAAGATGACATTAGAGCAATTGGATGTCGGGTTTAACTTATTTGAGATGAATATACTTAGCTATATGATTGATATGTTCTTAAATGTTCATAATAAGGAATGTGTTTATATATATATATATAGCCTACAATTACTTGTGTTTAACTATGTATATAATATGTAGAACCATAAATATCATTCAACATATACTAGTTTATAATTTCAAAGGTCTCTAAGAGTACAAGAATGGAGCATGAGGAAATCTGTCTACCAAACATGAGGGTTAATGTGGTAGATATTTTGTTTATGTCTATCAGATTAGGAATGTATATCATTCCATGTGTGATGGGGGAAGGTTGAAAGAAAAGATTATATTAATCAAAATAAATTTACTTAAATCATTTTACACTTTTTCATTATGGCCTGAAATGAACATCAATATAAGAGTATTACAAAAGGGATTCAGTCTATTTATGATACATGAAATAAGGGGAATTTTGTTCCAAATACAATACTATAAAATGTACTTGAATATTAATATAAATATTAGCAAGCATGAAACTCAACAATAAACATGGACTTAACACTACTTTCACTGAACATAAATGGTTTAAATAATCCAAAGAAAAGATCAAACCTACTAAAATATCTAAAATTAAACAAAACACAAGTAATATTTCTTCAAGAGACTCACTTTAAAGATGATGAAAAGCATTTATGGAATCCAAATGAGTATACAACAATAGCGCAATCATCATATAAAACCAAAACTAGAGGAGTTAGGATACTATGGAGAAAAAACATAATTAATCCTCAAATTCTTTATAGCTATGAAGATAAAGAGGGGCTTATAACACTTGTTATAATAAAATTTAATAATAGAATCTGGACATTAGTAAATCTTTATTGGTTCCCAGGAATAGGAAAAAGTACGACAAAGAAACATCTAGACTTTATTAGTAAAACATATAAAGGTAGCTTGATATTAGGTGGTGACTTTAATTGCATTCTTGATAATTCAGAGACCACCAACAAAACAAAATTACGTATAACTCCTATAGCAAAGCTACTCAAAAATGGGTTGAAAATCACAATTTAATAGACACATTCAAATTTAGAGAAAGTCGCTCACTGTTATTTTCGCACCAAGATCACAGATTTACAACCCAAACAAGAATAGATAACATTTTTATTGCACAAGACCTTGATGCGAAGATAAATAGTTTTACAATCATACCATGTTCCTTATCAGATCATAGAGCAATCCTTATTAATATTCAAACAAATTTAAAAAAAAAATTAATACAAATGACAAGAATTCCAGCATATATTATGAAACTAAAAGAATTTAAACCTTGGCTACTCACAGAGTTGAAATTCTTTCTAGACACTAATCTCACTAATGAAATCAGCATAGTTATGGTATGGGATGCTCTAAAAGCCTATATTTATGGTAAAATTATCACATGGTGCCAAAATAAACTAAAAGAATGGGAATCAGAATTGCTCAACATACAAAATCAAATCCTAAAAATAAATAATAATAATTTAACAAATGCACTGACTAATAATAAGAAAATTAATGATCTGCATAAAAAGTTTAATGAAATTCTAACACATAAAACTAATCCAGCACTAGAAAGATTAAAATTAAACTCATATGCTGTTTCTCCTAAACATATGCATAACTTGGCGATAAGAGGATAAGAGTTAAAGTACAATCTAAAAGAAATAACATTACTACTATTATACATGAAGGAAGGCAGAACAAGAAAGTGTCAGATATAAGTGATATATTAGATGCTTTTAAATACCATTTTACAGAACATAAGATGGAAAGAACTCAAACAAAAAACTTTAATGTAGATTTGAAACCCGAATTGATTAAAACAATCCCAGAAAATTTAAAATTAGAACTTCAAAAGCAAATTACTCTTAAAGAAATTTCAGAGAAAATCAAAGAAAGCAAAAATAATAAAGCTCCAGGAATGGATGGTATTATAGCTGAAATATACAAAATATTTCCATCTTCTATAATCTCAGTCTTCCAAAAAACCTTAATAGAAATACAAACAAGCAGCACCATTCCATCATCTTGGAGATACTCAATTACTCCTATAATAAAAGAAAATAAAGATGCATCAAAATGCAGTTCCTATAGACCAGTTTCATTACTAAACAATGATTATAAAATCTTTATGGCTATTCTAGTCAATAGAATCAAAAAATCTATGATAAAAATTATAAATGAAGATCAAACAGGATTTATGCATAATAGGTGCACTTATGATAATATACAAAGAATACTAACTATTATTGACTATTTAAATAGAGAAAAACAAGAGGTCTTAATAGTTTCATTGGATATAGAGAAAGCTTTTGACTCCTTAAACTGGGATTTCTTGTTCAAAATATTAGAATATTATGAGTTTCCTAGCTCCTTTATTTCATTAATAAAGAACATATATAAAAACAATTTAGCATATGTAAAATTAGGACCTTTCATCTCTGAATCAATAATAATGACAAAAGGCACAAAACAAGGTTGTCCCATGTCCTCCATATTATTTGCATTAGCCATTGAAATAGTTGCCATTTTAATACCGAAACAATCCC
Source organism: Protopterus annectens (assembly GCF_019279795.1). NCBI lineage: Eukaryota > Metazoa > Chordata > Ceratodontiformes > Protopteridae > Protopterus > Protopterus annectens. The sequence continues at coordinate 906,607,722 of NC_056733.1, forward strand.
AAAATAGAGAGTATAAATTTATGTAATCAATATAATTTAAAAATAACATTATTTGCAGATGATATACTTCTTACCACATCTACTTCTAAAAATTCATTAAAATAATTAGATATACAAGTTGATAAATTTCATTCAATTTCAGGATTACATTTTAGCAAAATGAAATCAAATTTTATGATATTGAATAAAAAAATGATTTTCAAATAAATGATAATCATATTATTGGTAAACAATCTCTCACTTTAAACTATCTAGGTATAACATTAAGTACAACATTAGAAAAAAAAATTAAATATAAATTACAGGGAAATCATAGACACAATAAAGTCAAATATAATAAAATGGAAGAAAATATACATAACATTTGAAGATAGATTGCAAGTAATACAAATTATATTACTTCCAAAAATCCTATATATAGCACATGCTATTCCAGTAATACCAGACAAATATATATTTTTAAATAAATAAATACATTTTTATTAAGATTTCTTTGGCATCCTAACAAAAACAGAATAGCTTATACACACCACATTAGACCATGGAAACTAGGTGGGATCAATTTCATGGATATTGAAACTTGCATCAGAGCCTCCATTTTTAAAATAATTATAAATTGGATAGATCCGTGCTATTCTTCTAACTGGGAATCTCTCCACGCTGTTATTTATTCAAATGAAAATACCATTTTAAAGAATTTAATGATAGATAATCATATTAATAAACCATGGCATATCTTATGCACTAGCCTTCAATATAATCTAACAAAACCTACTAATCTAAAATACTTAAATGATATGTATAATTCATTTAGAAGATTTGTAACTTCTAATACAGATATAAAGTTATGGCTAGAACTGTTATAGCCTTTCAATGTAACAAGAAATTTTCCAAACAAAATGCATAGGACGGTTTTCATTACTTGGGAAAAGAAACAATTAATTTGCTGGCAACAATGCATTAATGAACATAAGGTTTTGGATAGTCAACTTACAATAAAAACTTATAATCTCGCTACATCAGACTGGGTATTATTACAAAGCATATTACAATACTCACAAGATCTATGCAGAATAATTAACAATTCTTCTTTTAGAGATAAACCTACACTTATAACTCATTTATATGAAATAGTATACAATAATCAAAATTGGGAAAATTTGATATCAAAATTATATAAAATTTTAATAAATTATAAAGTTAAAATCAATCAAAAATTTGGGAATCATATAACAAAAGGTCATTCAATAAATTTATCCCTGGAAAACAAAAACAAAATACTAAATTCTGTTAAATTGACATCCAACATACAATTTGGGAGAATTTACACATGGAAAGTTTTGCACCAATCTTTTTTTACACAAAATAGATTAAAAAATGTAATACTTCTAATAATGTTACATGTTGGAGATGCTTGCAGAGTTGTAAAGCAGATTGGATACATGTATTTCATGACTGTATTAAAGTTAAAAAATTTTGGGAAGATGTCAGCAATTTCATACAAGCCATATTCTGAGATACATTAAATAATAGCAATCTCTACCTACTATGGAACATTCTAGCAAATGCTAGAAAATGTATTACCAGAAAATGGAAATCAAATCTGGAACCATCATTTAAAGAATTTCTGCTAATATTGAAGGAAACTACATCACTGGAAACCAGAGTAAAATAACTAAGAATAGCACCAAGATGATGGAACAAGAATCCATGGGAAAAATACTATCACTTATTGAGACACTAAACTTGAATTCAAACTCTTAATGAGAGTAAATGAAAAAGGAAAAAATGATCTCTCATTAATGTGATGTTACTCTGACTAGGCTGATCAATATAATAATTTAATTTCAGGCCAACTGTAAATATTGTATATAGTTAATCACACTGTTTTACTTATCAGAAAATGTATTAAGATTATTATACAATGGAATTATTTGAAAGAGTAATAAAAAATAATTGGAGTAAAAAAAAAAGAATCTACTCCACTGGTCTGCTGAGTCCCCAGACAACTTTAATTTCTTCTCTTTCACTGGTTCTTGTAGAGCCGATGAAAGACTAACTTCATACATCACGATCAAAGAGGAGTCAATAACTGATGCCGAAGTGTGTCTGTGTCTCACGTGATGTACAAGTTGAACAAAAACTGTAGGGAATACAAGATGTATATATTTTTTATTTTAAGAATGGATGAGCATAAACCAAAGATCTATGTGTGTGTGTGTGTGTTAGTGTTAGCAGACAGCCCAGCAAAGGAACCATCATCATCAACAATGTAAAGAAACAGCAGGACATTCCAAAGAACAGGTTTAAAAAATAACTTAAGTTTGCATGTTTTTTGCTGATCCCTATATATTTTAATTTTAATTTTATTTTATTTGTATTTTTTCCGTGGTAGAGCACTGATCTCCAAGGACCTTTTTTGTACTTAGCCCGGGAGCATTGTTTGGTTAAATGATTTGCTCAGAGTCGCAGTTAGGTAATGAAGACTGAGAGAATCAAACAGAGGTTAAGATGCAAGATTACCAACTGAAGACATAGGTTCGAAACCTGGCTGGGGAACAAATGAACAGCAGAGAATCTATGACAAAGACCGACCTTCCAATCTACTTCCATAATATAACATCAATTGTACAACCCATTTCAGAAATTAACTTAAAAACTACCTTCTTAATTCTAGCTCCTGCTCATGTCAGGACCCTACTTAATACCCCTCACCTCTCTCTACCACTCATTACTCCAAATCTGTCAGCCTTCCAAGACATATACACACTGTAATTGTAACACTATTCATGCATTTATTACCAGTCTAGCTCTGATTGTTGTAATACTATAATATACTAGCAGGAACCTAATTATGTATTTTACTCAGCTTTTTACTACTGTATTTAAGTTTTCATATAATTACTGTTATTGTAAATATGAGCAATGATATAACTATGTTATTCTTATTGCTTTTAAATATTTTTTCTTGCCTGTGAATGTACACTATAACTTTGCAATGTTCTTGTTCTTTGAATGAATGCTCATTGATATCCTGTATGTATGTTTATAGGTTCATAGGTTAATACTAGGCTATCTGCCGTAGGGCATTTATAAGCCTAGCCAGAGAGTGTTTGGCTTTCGCCACCCATTTTAAATTAATTTTGCTATGCCCTTTTTTGAGGTTAGTATACTGTGCCTCTGTCTAACAGTGACACAGAAGTGATACCCGGGGTAAACCTACGATCCCCCATCCACTCATCAAGATTCCTCTTGAAGAGAGTCGATGAGGGACTCTGCCTAACCTGGACTGGGATTTTATTCCAGAGTGGAGGGAGCCTCTGGGTTATGAATCTGTCCCTCCAGCATGTCCTATTTATTTCAGTGCTGAGGTTCAATTCTCTTGAGCGCTTAGCTCGATGGGATTTGGATTTTCTGAGGTGCAGCATGTCCATTAATTCTGGGTTGGACATGGCTTTATACATCAGGCACAGATCGCCTCTGAGCAGGCGGTATGCCACTGAGTAGAGCTGGAGTTTCTTTAACCGGGCAGCATATGGCATCTGTTTGAGCCCTTTGATCCTCTTGGTGAGGTACTTTTGGGGTCTTTCCAGTTGCTGCAGGTGTCTGGTAAGGTACATCCCAAAAGGGGCATTGTACTCAATTATGGGCCTGATGAGGGATGAGTAAAGAGGCACGATGACCTCCCCTGATCTAGATATGAATCCCTTCATGATTAGGTGGGCTATATAAAATGTTTTTCTAACCACTTTGGCCATGTGGTTGTCAAATGAGAGATTGCTATCAACTTGGGTCCCCAGGTCCCTAATTACTTCTTCCGTACTTAATGGATTACCACTTATGTGGTAATTTGTGGGCACTTTGTTTTCGCAAAAGGGGTGGACTAAACACTTTTGGCATTTAGCTTGAGGCCATGGCTCTGGCACCAGTTGTTTGTTTTTATGAGGCCCTTTTGGAGGATGCTTGTGTCGGCTGGAGAGTCGATTATGGTGCCCAGTTTGCAGTCATCTGCGAACTTGGTCAGCCACAGTCCTTCCGTGTTGGCCTGTACCTCTGAGAAATATATACCGAACAAGAGAGGTCCCAGGACTGAGCCTTGTGGGACGCCACTTGTAACTGGTTTGGAGTCTGACATGGCTCCAGCAATTCTAACCATGTGGGTTCTGTCCTTGAGCCAGTTTGCAACCCATCTAGTGACATAGGGGTTTATATTTAAGCTGGTGAGCTTATCTATAATGCCCGATTGGGGTATTATATTGAAGGCTTTTGCGAGGTCCAGGTAGGCTGTGTGGACCACCTTCCCCTTGTCAATGGCCTTGGTGACTGTTTCAAAGAAATTGACCAGGTTTAAGAGGCAAGATCTGCCCTTAACAAAGCCGAACTGGGTAGGATCCAGTGTCTGTAGGTCCCCAATATCTTTATTTATAAGGTCCATGATGATCCTTTCCATAGCTTTGCAGCCCAAGCTAGTCAGGCTTATGGGGCGATAGTTTCCAGGATCCGTTGAGGCACCACCTTTGTGGAGAGGGACCACCGTTGCTGTACGCCACTCTTTGGGTACATATCTTGTAGTAAGGCTGAGATTGAACAGTAGTTTTATGTTTGGGTTTAGCTCTTCTTGGAGTTCATGTAGGACGCAGCTCGGGACACCATCTGGTCCCATTGATGCTGTGTTTTTTGCTTTGGAGAGGGCGGCTCTTACCTGAGCATCTGAGATGTCAGGGGGGCAGCACTCTGCTGGGATAGATATTAGCCCTTTTGGTGGGGAGTTTGGGCTGAACCTGTCAGCTGGGATGTTGGCAATGTCTGTGGGTTCGGTGTATTTTTTGTCATTTTGGACTAATTCTGAGCATATCTGGGAATTCCCACCCAGGTTCCTAACATAACTAAACAAAGCCTTGTGATTATCCTTAGTGTCCTGTGCAATTTTTCTCTCGAAGCTGGACTTAGACGATTTTATGAGTGCCCATAGTTTTTTGCTAATACTGATCAGAGATGCCTTCTCTTTTTGGGATTTTGCTCGTCCACCAGACAGGACGTCTGCCTTTGGAGGATTGGGTCTTGGTTTTATTTGGGATTGCATGATCCATGCATTCCTGAAGGTGTTTATAGAATGCATTTATAAAGGATTCTGCGGTCTGAGCCGTATTTTCCACAGGCCCGGGGGCTTTGAAGGATTCCACCTCAGTTTTGAGGAGGGTGAAATTTTCTTTAGAGAAGTTTTTCACAGTGGTTTTCTGGGCAGGGGGTGGGGTCAGGATGCGAATATCCAGTGAGATTTGTTTATGGTCTGATCTTACCAGTGAGGGATACACTTCTGGTCTGGAGCATAGAGTCCCCATGTTGGTGATGATCAGGTCCAGTATGTTTTCCCCTCTTGTGGGAGTGGTAACAAGTTGTTCCATAGCATTTGAGTTTATAAATTCTAGGAACCTTTGGGCTAGGGTGTTGGAGCTAGAGTAATGCTCCCAGTCTATGTTTGGGTAGTTGAAGTCGCCCAATATAATGGTGTTTGGAGAGACCTTCATATTTTCCAGTGTTCTCAGGAAGGCCAAGTGGGGTTTGTGGGTTTGGGAGGGTGGTCTGTAGCAGGCTATAAACTGGAAGGCAGTTTTACCCACTGTTAGTTGCACATGGATAGTCTCTGATGCTTCGTGCTGTGCCACCCACCTGGAGGTGTGGGTATCTTTGATGAATATTGATACTCCCCCTCCTTTTGTGGTTCGGTCCAAGTTTTGGGGCCGAAAAGCATGGTATGAGGTATAACCTGGTAGTGCAGGGGTGCTCTCGGGAGCCTTGAACCAGGTTTCTGATACTGCACAGATATCGATGTTCTCCATGCTAAGGAGAGTTTCGAGTGCATGCATCTTGAGGTTTAGACTTCTGGCATTGAGTAGCATTACTCTTAGTTTCTTATCCCTTGTGATACCTATGGAGGTGGGTTTGTCTTTTGAGCCTTGCCTAAAAAAGGCACTATGGGGGTGGCAAGAGCCTTTGTCAATATCCGAAAGCCCAAGGGTGATAGGTGCAAGCCGTCCCTAGCGAAGCATCGTGGCTTGTCGAGCATGTCATCCCAGGCTGACAGGCATTGGATCCCCTTTGAATGACACCAATACTTAAGCCAATTGGCATCATTCTTGGTGAAGGTAAGATGCTACTCAAGGTCAGGGTCATACCGGCCTGGGCTACATGCTCAGAGAGCTCCTCTATGTCTCTTTTCATGTAGTCCAGGGAGGTACATCTCAGGTCATTCACACCAGTATGGACAATGACTGAGTCATATTTGTACTTGCCTTGGAGTGACCTGAGTGCTTGTGTTATGTGGCGGATCCTAGCGCCCGACAGGCAGCTCACCGTGACCTTCTCCTTGTTCAGCCCGGTGAGCGGGACGTCAGTGTGCCTGATGATAGTCACCTATTACAAGTGTATCAGGTGTGTTGTTTAGCTTTAAGGGCTGTGACTGCTCGGCACACTGGCTTTGTGAGCTATGTGTTGCACGTGTTTTGTTTTGGGGTAGCGGTTGCTTGGGTGTCTGCTTTGGAGGTCTCTGCTGCTTAGGCAGATTTTTATTTAGAGCCTCCGAGTATGTTTTTGTGTGTTTATATGTTTGGTTTGCTGTCGTGGTAGGTCTATGTGAGACTGGAATTGTAGTGAGTGTGGTTTCCTTTTCCTCCTGACTGGTTACGCCAGTACTGAGTTGAGAGAGCTTAGCCTCCAGTTTGGTTATATGGTTGCATCTCTCACATGTGTTGGAATTTGTTGGGAGGAGGAGAGGGTTGTCTGTGTACATGAGGCAGTTGTAACATTGCCTCAAGATTCCCAGATTCACCAGCTGGACCGGAGAGGAGATTGACAACTGACCATTGGACATGCTAGAATAGTATTGGGAATTCCTTTATAATTGAAAAAAAAAGGGCCAATGGGGAACAAGGTACTCAAGGGGAGTTTGTGAGGGTGTAGTGCTTTTAATTTTTTAGCGCTGACCTAAATAATTGCTTTAGTGAGCAAGTGCCAGGTAACTTAAATGCAATGTGCTACAGGTAACTTAAATGCAAAAACGACAAACAGTAACTTTCATTCAAGTGAAACAAGGAAATAAGTACAGTAAGCAATGCAGATATCACTAGGGATCCACAGAAGCGCTGAAAAGCCGCGTTTTAGGTGGAATTAGCATTTCAGGGAAATAAGCAAACAAATGTGTATGTGTGTGTATATATATATATATATATTGTTTTTACTGGAGCTTTTCTCCTCGGGTCTCCACTGAAAATGGGCCTTTGGCTCAGCTGGGCTAACCCGATTAAGAAATGACAAATAAATATACTATGGGGTTCTTCCCACAGAACCAAAAACAAAGCCACTGAAACCCAACCATTCCAAACACAAATCAACAACAAGATAGTTTCACAGGTGAAAATACTGTCAGGTCTCACAATTCTTAACTCAGCGATAATATACTTTATTCATCCAAAACAAGGTCGTCAAGAGTTGATTTTGACTTGGGGCAGTTATTTGTTTGCTTTATATAAATATAGATTGGTTCTTCAACAAACATACATGACACAACAATAATCACATGCCAGAATGTCTGAAATGGATTTCTAATAACACAAAAAAGTAACTTAATTTTTATTTTTAAATCCCATAACATCTTCCATACAAGAGGAGATCACATGCCCCAAAAATTATTACAGTCACCACCTAGGTCGCTGTCTGTATCTCAGCACCTCATGTCTGTTAGAGAAATATAATACTGCTGTTTATTTGCAACAGAATTGTACTTCCCATCCCTCGCACACATTTTTTTAAGCAGTACAATATAACTATTAGTGCTAGAGCTCTCAATGTTCTTGTATTATGTCTTGTACTAATCTGTTGTTTCCAAGATGCTATCTATCATAGCAATGTTAGCAATCTAAGAAGTTGCTATGCGAAGCACTACAACAACGGCAGTTAAGAGAACAGAAAGAAAACATCCCGTTATTTCTGTGCCACCAAATAAAAATTGTCAGGACAAGTAATACATTCAAATAATAAAGTAGAGCATTGCAATCATATACTTCCCCCTGCAGGTAGTATGACAAACTACCACAATAAATACTACTGTTTTGAAGTTAATTAGTCTTGTGATTTTTATGGCCATCAGGTATTGTTAAGATCAGTAAAATATATTTGTGTGAAGTATTAAACATAGCGGTTAAATGACTTAGCTGGCCATTTCCTTTTAAAAACCTATGTTTTTATTTTACTTTACCTATTTGTTGACTAGGAAACCCCAGTGTACACAATTGTCACTTTTAGGGGGTGACCCTGGACCAGTGTCTAGTTGTGTCTTCCTCGGGGTCACATACTGGGAACATGTAGATGGTAGGAATCAAACCCAGTTTGGCACAGAGCAGTCTGGTAGTTGACACAGCTGATTAAGACTAAGAGCTCTTAATGAGCTGCTTTGATTCCTTTCGCCCTGCATTTGTCTAACTGCGTGATTCTGGCCAGGTCACTTGGTCATTCACTGCTCCTGGGTTTACCCTGAAGCTGGTCAATGGAGATTAGTACCCTATACTAATAACATTCAAACTGAGATGTATTTCAGATTGCTTGGATTGTTTTCTAAAAGAAGCACAAGCAAAGATACTCTGATTTTCAGTAGGTAAGAACTGTTCAACATATCTTCTGTACCGACCATGATGTGTAAAAAGATAAGAATTATGTGTGTGTGCAGTTTTGTTTAACACTATTTTAAAAGGAGAGACCCCATCAGTGTCTTGGAAGAAAGCTGTGGTGGCTGTATTACCCAAACAGTGTAAAGATTCTTCAGACCCAACTCATACCTCTGAACCTCTTAAAGCAAGAAATCTGGACAAAGCCACAAATAATGGGGGGGGGGGGATAAAGGCCCAAAAATAGGTGTTACAAACTTATAAAGTTAATAGACACATAGGTTATGCATTAGCATTAATTTTCTGAAGGATATGAAGTCTGAAACGCAAATGTCTGCCATTATTTTCTGACTTCAGACCTCAGTGGTTTGCCAGAAAACCACAATTTTATGAGAAATGAGTAAAAAATATGAGATAAAAATCTGGGCATTCTGCAAAAATTTGGACAGTTGATAGGTGTGACCCAGCTTCATATAGAACCATTTCAATTTTAAACCATGATTATAAACTGCTTATGTATGTACAAGCTAAGAGAATGCAAAAGGTGTTGCCAAAAGTGATAGATCTGTATCAACAGGGTTTTGTGGAGAGGAGGCAAACACATGAAAAAATCTGAATAAAAGAGCCAGCCAGTCATAGCACAACACAGCAAAATGTCTTGGTTAAACACAGAAGAAAACTTTCAGAAGTTCGAGGTAAGTGAACAGATTTAATGCTACAAAAACAAGTTTAAAAACAGAGATATGTGCTTTCATGGCTTCTTTTCACTGGCTGCTTCATCAGATCTAACTAGTAATGCACGAACTAACATTTAAAAAGAGATGCACTGTTACCTCACCAAGTCACGTGACTTCAGTATAGGTCTTAAGGGAACAGGTTCATTTAAACCAATCCCTTTATCAGCTGTAATGAAAGGGTTGGTGACATTAGAACCAGAGTTGTATTCATAGAAACAAAATGGATTTTAGAAATGCAAGCTGATAAGGGGATTGGTTTAAATCAAGCTATCCTGCACATACTGGTACACGAACAGAATCCACCATTACACATAACACACATATCCATGTCTCAACAATTAAACCACTAAGACAAAACACCTTAAAACCTAATGTCCTAGTGAAAGGCGACTCACTAGTGAGACACACAGATGTCCCCTTCACCAGGCTGGACAAGAAGAAGGTCACTGTCAGCTGCTTGACAGGTGCCAGGATCTGTCAAATCACTTATGCACTTAAGTCACTCAGCAACAATTATTGTTAATGACTCTGTCATAATACATGTTGGAGTGAATGACTTGAGTCGTACCGCTTTGGACTGTATGAAGAGAGAGACATGACTGAACTCTCAGATTGTGTCCCAGGCAGGTATGTCCCTAGCCCTAAGCAGCATTCTGCCTTCACCTAGGTTGTTGCCACAGTACATATCACTCTAGAGAGGTCCAGTATCTGACAGCCTGGAAAGACATGGCCAACAGACCACACTGCTTTGCCAGAGATGGCCATCACCTGTCTCCTTAAGGTTTTTGGATACTTGCAAAGATGCTTGCCTCCCCCATAGTGTTTTTTTAAGAAATGTCAAAACAACAAAACTTCTGACATAAAGAAATCCCACTAGAGACGCACTCAGGGTCATGCTGCTTAATGCTAGGAGCCTAAGAAGTAAACTGTACTCCATGGAAGCAGTCCTCATCTTGGAAGAAGCTGACATCTGTGCAGCCACTGAGACTTGGTTCAATGCCACAGAGAGCACTCCGGCCATACAAGGCTACAATGCCCTTCACACATTCAGACCTCAAAGCAGCATGAAAGAACCCAAGGCAGAGGTGTGTCCATCTTCATTAAAGACAAATGCACTGCAAGACCGGTCAAACAGTGCGACTCTCTTGAACTACTCCAGGTCCAAATAACTATAGGCAAAATACCCTACCACATCATTACTAGCTACAGGTCACGCACCATGAACCAGGCCTGGCCTGCAGAGTGGTCTCTGACTCTGCCCTAATGGAAATGCTGCATATCTGCAAATCAAGTGGGACAAGAGTCACTCACTCCAGGGATCTCAACCTAGCCTGTTACATTAACAAAACATGTTGGAGAGATAGCTATATCTTAGGTTTATAGGTGTGTACTAGGCTAATGGCCCTGGAGCCTTTACAAGCCTAGCCCATAGGATTACCTTGGTATCATGCCACCCGACCTTAGTTTCCAGTGCCTCTGTCGAGTAAAGCCACTGGAGTGATCCCTGGGGTGAAGTTTCTATTTCCCATCCACTCATCAATATTTCTCTTGAAGAGTGCCAGTGAGGTGCTCTGTTTGACATGTATGGGAAGTCTATTCCAGAGCATGGACAGTCTCTGGGTTATAAATCTGTCCCTACAGCATGTTCTGTTGATTGTGGTAATGAGGCTGAGGTCTCTGGAGCATCTGGTGCGCAGGGACTGGGATTTCTTTAGATGCAGCATTTCTAACAGAGCTGGCTCAGATATGGCTTTGTCAAGCAGAGATCACCTCTAAGTAGACAATATGAGACAGAGAATAGTTGGAGTTTTTTTGAGTATGTCCATATAGGACAAGTGTTTAAGGTCCAGGATCCTCTTTGTGAGATACTTTTGCGGCCTCTTCAGTTGTTGCAGGTGTCTAGTGAGGTACATGCCAAATGGTGCATTGTACTCTATGACTGGCCTAATGAGGGAAGAGTAGAGGGAGACAATGACCTATTTCTTCCTGGATGCAAAACCCTTAGTAATGAGATATGCCACATAGAAGGACTTTCTGACCACAATGGCAATGTAGTGGTCAAAAAAGAGGTTGCTGTCAACCTGTGTTCCCAGATCTCTTATAATGCCTTCTGTGTTCAGTGGACTAACATCAATATGGTAATTCATGGGAACCAGGCTTTTCCCAAAAGGGGTGATGGCACTGAGCTTAAGGCCATGGTTCTGACACCATTAATTGGTCTCAGTGAGGCCTTTCTGTAGGATGTCATCATCACTTGGGGAGTTAATAATAGCTCCCAACTTGCAGTTGTCTGCAAACCTTGTCAGCCAGAGTCCCTTTGTGTTGGCCTGGTCTTCAGAGAATTAGATACCACACAGGAGAGGACGTAGGACCAAACCCTGTGGGACTGTACTCATGACTGGTCGGCAGTCTGACTTGGAGTCAGCTACTTTCATACTGTGAGTTCTATCTGTTAGCCAGTTTGCAGCCCGCCTAGTGCTATAGGGGCCGATGCCTAGCTCAGTGAGTTTTTCTATGATTCCTGAGTGGGGAATGGTATCAAAGGTCTTGGCCAGATCAAGGTAGGCTGTATGAGCCACCTTGCCTTCATCCACAGCTCTGGTGACTGACTCAAAGAAGTTGACCAAGTTGAGCAAGCATGATCTACCCTTCACAAAACAAAACTGTGTGGGATCCAGAGTTTGAAGATTCCCTATATCCTTGTTTATTAGGTCCATGATGATGAATTCCATAGCTTTGCATATCAGACTCATCAGGGTAATGTGGTGATAGTTCCCAGGGTCTGTAGTCGCTCCCCCTTTATGGAAAGGGATGACTGTAGCTGTGCACCATTTGGTAGGGACAAAGCCTGAGGTGGGGCTGTGATTGAACAGGGCACACAGATGAGGTGCCAGTTCACTCTGTAGCCAGGGATTTTGTCAGGTCCCATAGAAGCCGTATTGTTGGCCTTGGACAGTGCTGTTTTAACTTGTGCATCAGTAATACTGGGTGTCTGGCAATCTACTGGTATTGTGATTGGTCCTTTGGGGAGGGAGAGAGGTAAAGTTGGCACTGAATCTGTCGGCCAGTATATTGGCAATATCTGTTGGTACGGTATAGGAGGGACCATTGTGCAGTAGCTCAGAACAAATCTGGGTATTGCCATGGAGATTCTTTACATAACTATAGAAGGCCTTGTGATTGTCTTCCCTATCTGCTGCAATTCTGTTATCATAGCTAGCTTTAGAGGATTTGATGAGGGATCTCAACTTTTTGCTGAGGCTGATAAGGATTTTTTCCAGTCTTGGGACTTCACCTTATTCCACATCAGTTTCCTCCTTCTGTTGTAGAGTTTGTTTATGGCAGGGGACCACCAGATTGGCTTCCTTTATTTTGGAGGAGAGCATCTTGGTTCTATTGGGTATGGCGAGATCCATGCATTTGTGTACGTGTTCGTACAGTGCATTGGTGCATGATTCAGCAGTCATGCAGCTATTCTCCATTTGCATGGGTGCCGTGAAGTTAGCCACCTCTGTTTTTAGGAGCCCAAAGTTAGCTTTGGAGAAGGTTTTCATGGTGGTTACCTTTACGGGGGGGGGGGGGGGGGGGGGGTTCCAAGGTGATTAGTTTGCGGTCGGATCTAACTAGTGAGGAGGTGACTATTGCTGTAGAGCAACGGTTGCCCATGTTAGTAATGACCAGGTTAATGATATTGCTACCTCTAGTGGGGGTAGGAACGAGCTGGTCCAGGGCATTGGAATTAATACATTCCAGGAAACGTTTGGCAAGGGTAATGGTACATGAGTAGTTTTCCCAATTAATGGAAGGGTAGTTGAAGTTGCCCAGTATGAGAATGTTAGGTTGGACCCTAATATTCTCCAGAGTGCTTTGGAATGTGGAGTGTGAGTCTTGGGACATGGTTGGAGACTTACAGCAGGCTACGACCTGAATCCCTGTCTTACCCATTGTTAGCTGCACCTGAAGTATCTCTGATGCATTATGTTGGGCTACCAGTCTGGAGGTGTGTGGATCCTTTATGAATATGGAAATACCTCCACCTCTGGAGCTTCAGTTCAAGTTCTGGGGCCAAAAGGTGTGGAATGAGTTATAGCCTGGTAGTGCAGGTATGCTTTCTGCTGCCTTGAACCAGGTCTATGTTACAGCACAAATGTCGATGTTCTCCATTTCAAGCGAGCGCTTTTTGAGATTTAGACTTCTAGCATTGAGCAGCATGACCCTCGGATTGCATTTGTTTGTAGCTGTTATGGTGGTAATTTGGTCTTTGGAAGACCGCCTAAAAAGGCACTATAGGGGTGACAAGAGCCTTGGTCAGTATCCAGAAGCCCAGGGGTGACAGATGCAGGCCATCTCTGGCAAAGCATCGAGGTCTGTCAGTCATGTCATCCCAGCCAGACAGATACTGGATCCCCTTAGAATGACACCAGAAACTTAGCCAATTGTTGAAATCAATAATTTTCTGCTTGTACTGTGATATCATTCTGGGTGATGGTAGGATGCTGCTCAAGGTAGGGTCATACCCAACGGGGATACAGAATCTGAGAGCTCCTCTATGTCTCTTTTCATGTAGTCCAGGGAGGTACGTCTCAGGTCATTCACACCCACATGTACAATGACAGAGTCATATTTGTACCTGTTGTTGAGGGACCTGAGTGTATGTGTTATGTGGTGGATCCTGGCACCTGACAGGCAGCTGACTGTTACTTTTTCCTCATTCAACCTAGTGAGTGGGACATCAGTGTGCCTCACTATTAAGTCACCTATGACTAGTGTGTTGGGCATGCTGTTTTGCCTTGGGGGCTTTGGTTGAGTGGCACACTGTTTAGGAGAGTTATGTGTCTCGTGATTAATGTTGTGTTGTGGTGGTCCCAGAGATTGCTGTTCCTCTGGAGCAAGGTACCACTTCATGTGAAGCAGAGCTCCTCAATGACCTTATTTAAGAGCAACCTTGACAATTGGATGGGCGACCATAAATTCCTCCTGGGGGTGGCACCTTTGTCCCTCATGGACAGGGGTAGTCGGTGCTGATCATAGAATCACTCTGCTAACAATGACCATCTAACTACATGACTAAGCTTGTAAAGACCCTAGGGCCATTAGCCTAGTAACCTTCTATGAACCAGTCAGAAATGAGTGTCCTTGGCCTCCCTTCTCCAGTGCCCTGTCAATGAGAGGGGCAATTCTGTATCTAACAGACCTCCACATGTTGATTGGTGTAGCTCCCTTTACCCCTGCAGTTCTTCTGCAGAGAGGGAAACGGACTGGCTGCCCCTTTGTTGTCACATACCCACAAACTACAATTGATTCCTCCTGCATCCACTTTACCCCTGGTACTCAGTTTGCCACATCACTGTACTGATGAGGTCATAATGACTGCATTCAAGAATGACACCTCACTTGTAAGGCAACTGACTGTTACTTTTTCCTCATTCAACCTAGTGAGTGGGACATCAGTGTGCCTCACTATTAAGTCACCTATGACTAGTGTGTTGGGCATGCTGTTTTGCCTTGGGGGCTTTGGTTGAGTGGCACACTGTTTAGGAGAGTTATGTGTCTCGTGATTAATGTTGTGTTGTGGTGGTCCCAGAGATTGCTGTTCCTCTGGAGCAAGGTACCACTTCATGTGAAGCAGAGCTCCTCAATGACCTTATTTAAGAGCAACCTTGACAATTGGATGGGCGACCATAAATTCCTCCTGGGGGTGGCACCTTTGTCCCTCATGGACAGGGGTAGTCGGTGCTGATCATAGAATCACTCTGCTAACAATGACCATCTAACTACATGACTAAGCTTGTAAAGACCCTAGGGCCATTAGCCTAGTAACCTTCTATGAACCAGTCAGAAATGAGTGTCCTTGGCCTCCCTTCTCCAGTGCCCTGTCAATGAGAGGGGCAATTCTGTATCTAACAGACCTCCACATGTTGATTGGTGTAGCTCCCTTTACCCCTGCAGTTCTTCTGCAGAGAGGGAATCGGACTGGCTGCCCCTTTGTTGTCACATACCCACAAACTACAATTGATTCCTCCTGCATCCACTTTACCCCTGGTACTCAGTTTGCCACATCACTGTACTGATGAGGTCATAATGACTGCATTCAAGAATGACACCTCACTTGTAAGGCAACTTTGCTCAACACCCACCACCCTGTTGCTGTAACATCCCTTCCTCCATTCTTCCAGGATTCTGGAGCAAATATCCACCATGCCACAGAGCTGTTACTATGAATCTGCCTAGTTATAAATAAGAAAAATAGCAATAGGTGTGTGTGTGTGTGTGTGTGTGTGTGTGTGTGTGTGTGTGTGTGTGTGTGTGTGTGTGTGTGTGTGTGTGTGTGTGTGTATGCATGCACGCATGCAAGTGCATGCAGGGGTGGAACAGAATACAATAATAATAATAATAAAGTAAAACTTTACAAGTATTTATATCTAGGTGATTAAGGACTAGGAAAGGAATTTCTGGAATACATTAAATCTTTTATGAGTTAGAGAGTAAATAAAGAGGAAATGTCAGGTCTTTAAGTACAAGGTATTAATTAAACTTTCTTGAAGTGATCATTATATCTTTTTTTATATTATGCATGTGTATGTGTATGTATGTATGTATGTATGTCTCTCTCTCCGTGTGTGTGTGTGTGTGTGTGTGTGTAAAATGTATATTAGACATGCATAGCTTATTGTGATGAAACAGTGCATTCTTTTATTATGTTATTGTTGGTTGATAGTTTTCAAGTGACCAAAAGTCTAACAGTGTAGCTACCCTTTTCTTCTGATCACCCCTCGAACTAAAGTCCTAATCTGCAATATATACATACAGATCCCTACACACCAGTCAGTGTATAGCATATTTTTGTAGCTGACTACAAGAGGTGGGGTGGAAATTGTCCATTTTGTAGAAAAAATGCCTGACATCATTTATTGGGAATCAGAAAGCCTCATTCAGGACTTTGGCAGTGCTATTGTTCCTGACATAATGCTTTCCATCTGTGCTGAAGGCTTGCAAAACTCTCCCACAAACATCCCTTCTCGCTGTCAGTCTCATTAATCATATGATAAGACAGGAATCCTGATGCATCTCTTAGCACTGCTGTCTACTTCTGGCTCAGTTCCCCCCTTTCCACAGACGCATACTTCATGTCCCAGTGTCTGTCAACATACAGGTTCATGTCAGCACAATAAAAGTTATGTTTTTAACATCTTAGAAGAGTTTATTTAAGACTCTGAGCATAAGGTACATAAGAAACTTCACCTAGTTTTTGACTGCGGTGTTTCCTGTTGCTAACCATGAGGCAAGTGATAGCAGCTGGACTGATGCTTGCGTCTGTCTTAAGCCAGATTGAGGGTAAGATCTCTCTCTTACTTTTTGTAATTTGCTGTGGTTTCTGAATTGCTAAAACTTCACATGGGTTTGTAAAATTAAAACGGAGAAGTAAAGAGGGTGTTACATAGTTTTAAAACCGCAGTACTTTTCTGTTATTCCAGAGAAAAAGTTTCAGTGCTTAGATACAGAAAAATTAATCCGTTATCACTTGAAGAAAATATAGCAAAGCAATGTTATTCATGAATTCTTTAGATTTTGTTCCTGGCTTTTTTTTTTGCTTTTGTTATTGGGACCCGCAATCTGTATGGAGGGTTCTGATCAACTATTCCCTTAGCGTTGCCTTAAGAGTGAAAATCATTTTGGAAAAATGATTGAAGAGTTTATTGAAAGCCTTCTTTTAAAGTAAGAGCTGCATGACATGTTTCTAGGCTTTTCTTTCTTCCATGTGCTGTTAAATTTGCTCGTACAAGTGGAGTAACATGGGAATGCCTGGGCTTCCAGAGCCTTGCGTAACATCGATTATCTGTTAGTTGTCTGCTGTGCAGCTCTGACCATGAAGCAGCTGTTAGCAGATGTGAAAAGACTTCACTTTTTCCGGAAAGAGAGCAGTTATTTGCAGGATCCATATTCCTTTTTATCCATGGAATATCTGTTACTTCCCCTACTCATCAAATGCATTTAGTTAATACAGAAACAAGGAAGAGGGGTACCAGAACCTTTAATGTTGCACAAGGCAGATTTTGTTTCTGTTTTATGTAAAATATTCCATTGCTGTTTTTTTTAATTATGACTTTGTTCTCCTTACATGTCATTATACCTCTCACGTGTACCTCATTACAAAGAACAGATCCTCATTTGGGATCGTAAAACATTAATGTTCCTCGAAGTTCCACATTGAAAGGGTCTGTCAGACATTCAGTATTAGCAGTTTTTTCTAACTGATATCCATGGTAAATAGAACTGAATTATGCTAATCCATTAAAAGAACTATTATACAATTAAAAATATAACATTTTAGCTGTCCTGTGAGCTTCCTAGATGAAGTTGTTAGTAAGTGTTTCACATTTTGCACATTTGTTCCACATTATGGAAGGTAGTATTCCTCATTTTGGAGATGGAAGGTTGAGAGCAATGGTGGTTATTAGGAAAAGAAGTGCCTCTCTCTTTCCCTACAGTCAACGTGCTCCTGCAACATTACCAAGAAGTGGACAGAGACTTTAGGTTTGTAGTACCTGTGAGCTCCCTGCAGTCAGTGCACCTACACCATTTCCTGCAGTGACCTCTGCTGGGGAGGGATGGGAATACAGTGTATATGAGCTCTGTACAGTCAGTGCCCCTATATCATTACATACATTGACCCCTGCTGTTAGAGGCTGGGACTGCAGTAGCCATGGTTTCCCCTTTGATAAACCAAGGCACACTTGATCATGCTGAAGTAGTTTAGTCACAGCTGATCAAGAACACAAATCAACATAAAAAAAATCTACATTACTTGAAAAATGCCCCCGCGCAAAATGCTAATTCCACGGTTATGTGGTCACACCATGATGGATAAATTTATTTATTTGCAGTATTTTTACCAGGATAGTCCATTGGCCGAGAAGAGCCCATTCTCAATGCAGTCCTGGGGAGAAAAGCCCCATAAAGACTTTATACAACATAAGACAAAACAGCTCCATAAAGAGATTATACAATGCAAACTAAAATTTCAAGTTTACAGTAGAACCTTAAAGAAGAAAATCAATAAAAACAGTAATATTGACATACATTTGATTAAACAATGGAAATATAATAACAGCGGCAACGATTTTGTCTGAGTTGTAGGTAGCAGATAAGGAAGAGCTGCGTGGAAGTAGAAAGGAAGTAAAGAAAGGAGTGGCAGTGCGAGAGTAGGGAGGTAGCGACGAGGTGGTGTCGCCGCAGTACGATGAATGAGAAGAGATAAAATAGGGTATAGTGCAGAGGGGAGACATCAAGAAAGTTCCCCAAGTATATGAGACGCAAATGAGGTGAGGCCTAGAGGGAAGTGAGGTAGCGAAAACAGGTTATAATGCAGAGGGACTTATGTGGGATGAGAGATGGGAATGAAGTGAGGTCTCAAAGGTAGTGTGGTTAAAGGAAAACAGTCCCAAAACAGTGAACAGCAGTCTCACATACACAGCAACATCACACTAAATTGCAAACAATAGCAGAAAGCTTGAGAAAGAGCAGCAATGAAGACGCTTCACAGAAAACTTGGAACCCAACCAAATTTCTCTTGATGACTCACAGGGGTACCACAACTGTGAGCTCCCCATGGACAGGGTTGACACATTATTACTTGCAGTGACTTCTGCTGGGAAAGTCTGGAACTGCAGCAGCTGTGAGTTCATCTGCTATGAGTACCTATTTTATTTATGTATTTATTTTACATTTGTTGACTGGGATAGTATGTCTTTGTGTGAGCCCATTTTAGCAGAGGCCCTGGGAGAAAATCTCCAATAAAACAAGAACAACATTGACGGGGACAGTGTTGGTTTTACATAGAATTTAGAAATATTTAGAGACAACAAAGAAAGTACAATATACAATAAGCACTTTAGTGAAAAGGAGAAAGTTATTGCAATATATTAAACTTGTGTTTATATATATATATATATATATATATATATATATATATATTTTTAATTTTTTTTTTGAGGGCAGGGGTCCAGCTTTAGTTCATCATTTGAGTCTAGTATAGTATGTGTAAATATGTATAACCTTACAAAAGAAAAGGAAAAATAAATTATCAAATTATACTCTTATTGTAGGTAGCTGATAGGTGTTGTTAACAAGTGGGAGTGGGGTCTACATGGAGACTATAAAATTTAGGAGATGAAATTTGATGTGGGCTTATGTGGTATTAGCCTGGCTTGGTGCAGGAGCAGAGCCAGCTGTTAGTGAGGTGGTCTTTGAGCAGAGTTTTGAATTGGTGTTGGTTGTTAGCATTTAGGATGCACTAGGGGACTGAGTTTCAAAGTTTAGAAATGTGGTGGGAGTAGACGGCATCCTAGGCTTTGTTGTTGCTTTTGGATACTTGGAGGAGTGTTTTATGTGAGGATTGGAGTTGCTGAGTGTTGGCATATGGTTGGAGTAATTGTCGTATTGCTGGGGTTCTGTTTGGCTGGTATATTAGTTGGTGGGTAAACACGAGTTGGGTAGAGGTTAGCTGTTGTGGGAATTCTAGCCAATTTATTTGTTGTAGGGCAGAGCACTGGTGGGACTTATATGGGGAGCTAGTGGTGAACTTGGCTATTTTATTGTAGGCCGATTCATGTTTGGTAAGGTCAGTTTTGTTAAGGTTTGTAAAGATGGGAGAAGCATAGAGAACAATAGATAAGAGATGAGTCCTGGAGATGCTTAGTTTAGATTGGCTAGTTAGGAAAAGATCAATTCGGTAGAGAAAGCCTAGTTTGATGTGTGTTTTTTTAATGGTTTAAGAGAGGTGTAGGTCAAATTTTAATTTGCTATCAGTTATGACCACCTAGTATTTTGGTATGTGGGCTGGTGTTTATGATTGTGTTGTTGGAGGAGTGGATTTGAAAAGTGGCTGAGGGATTGGGTGTCCTGGTGAGGAGAAAGAGCACTAGTTTGGTCTTGTTTGGGGTTGGTATGAGGTTAGTGTTAGTTAGCCAGGATTCTACTTCTACACCGTCACTTATAGTGACCCCTGCTGGGACATGCTGGGACTGCAGTAACTATGAGATTCCTCACTGTCAGTGTTCCTCGATCTTTGCTTACAGTGCCCCTAATGGGAGAGGATAGGTTGTTAGTGCAAGTAATCTTATGTATTTTGATGTTACTTTACTGTGTGGAGATATGCATACCTGTTCATCTTAAAGCTGCTGTGTGTGTAGAGTCTGACTCTTTGAGGCCACATTTTATTTGCTAGTGGGGTCATGTTTGGGTACGACTTGCCTCAATGCAGCGAAAGTCATTCTACTTCAGTATCACGTAAGAAACTATTTTATGTGCTTGATGAAAACAGAAATTAAAATACTCAATCACATTTTTTTTCATTTCAGAAATTGGCTTACTCCAACAGTTTCTTAGAGAATATCAGAAAATGTTAATATAGGCATAAGGAAGAATGAAAGAAAACATATCTTTCTGTTGATGTGTATATATTCATGTATAGGTTCTCACTGCACGTTTTGTCCTGGTATGATGGTGAGATAACAGAATACATTAGCTTATAATTACATTTATAGCTTATACTACATGTGCTGTCTCTTGATTACCGCGGTGGTACAGCGGTAGGGTTGTTACCTCACAGCAAGAGGTTCTCCCGTTAGATCCTCGCCTTGGCTTGGGAGTGCCTTTTGTGTGGAGTCTGCATGTCCTCCCTGTGGTTGGGTAGTGTTCGAAAGACATGCGTGCGTAAATGGGCATGCCTTCGTTGAAGGTTGGGCGTTGAGCTGGCACCTCGGCATTTCATAAAAGTCTACTGCCAATCATTAGCGGACCGGAGTTCATAGGTTCATAGGTTCATACTAGGCTATCTGCTCTAGGGCATTTATAAGCCTAGCCAGAGTGTGTGTGGCTTTCACCACCCCTTAGGATGAGAATACTATACCCATTAGTTTGCTGTGCCTCTGTCCAGCAGTGACACAGAGATGATTCCCGGGGTAAACCTACGATCTCCCATCCACTTGTCAAGATTTCTCTTGAACAGAGTCAGTGAGGGGCTCTGCCTCACATGGACTGGGATTCTGTTCCATAGTGTAGGGAGTCTCTGGGTGATGAATCTGTCCCTCCAGCATGTCCTATTTATATCCGTGTTGAGGTTTAAGTCTCTTGCTCTTGTGGCTCTGGTGGATTTGGATTTTTTGAGGTGGAGCATGTCCATTAATTCCGGGTTGGACATGGCCTTGTATGTCAGGCACAGATCACCTCTGAGCAGACGGTATGCGACTGAATAGAGCTGGAGTTTCTTCAGTCGGGCATCGTATGACATATGTTTGAGCCCCTTTATCCTTTTGGTGAGGAACTTTTGGGGTCTTTCCAACTGCTGCAGGTGTCGGGTAAGGTACATTCTGAATGGGGCGTTGTACTCGATCATTGGTCTGATAAGTGAAGAGTACAGGGGTACAATGACCTATCCTTATCTGGATGTGAATCCCTTCATGATCAGGTGGGCAATGTAGAAGGTCTTCCTAACTACTTTGGCAATGTGAGTGTCAAAAGAGAGGTTACTGTCAACTTGGGTCCCCAGGTCCCTGATAACTTCTTCCGTGTTTAATGGATTACCACCTATGTGGTAATTAGGGGTTACCTTGTTTTTCCCAAAGGGTATGACTATACATTTTTTGGCATTTAGCTTAAGGCCATGGCTCTGGCACCAGTTATCCATTTCTATGAGACCTCTCTGGAGGATGTCTGTGTCTGATGGAGTGTCAATTATGGTGCCCAGTTTGCAGTCATCTGCAAATTTTGTCAGCCACAATCCCCCTATGTTTGTCTGCACTTCAGAAAAATAAATGCCGAACAAGAGGGGGCCCAGGACTGAGCCCTGTGGGACACCGCTCGTGACCGGCTTAGAGTCTGATATGGCACCAGCAACTCTGTGTGTTCTGTCCTTGAGCCAGTTTGCAACCCATCTTGTGACATATGGGTTTACATCTAAGCTGGTGAGCTTTTCTATGATGCCCGAGTGGGGTATTGTGTCGAACGCTTTTGCTAGGTCAAGGTAGGCTGTGTGAACTGCCTTACCCTCATCAATGGCCTTAGTGACTGTTTCGAAAAAGTCGACCAAGTTCAAGAGGCAGGATCTGCCCTTGACAAAGCCAAATTGGGTAGGATCCAGTGTCTGTAGGTCCCCAATGTCTTTATTTATGAGTTCCATTATGATCCTCTCCATAGCTTTGCAGACAAGGCTCGTCAAGCTTATGGGGTGGTAATTTCCAGGGTCCGTAGAAGCACCGCCTTTGTGGAGTGGGACCACAGTTGCCGTACGTCATTCATTGGGTACGTATCCTGTAGTAAGGCTAAGATTAAACAGCAGTCTTATGTGTGGGTTTA
Source organism: Protopterus annectens (assembly GCF_019279795.1). Classification (NCBI taxonomy): domain Eukaryota; kingdom Metazoa; phylum Chordata; order Ceratodontiformes; family Protopteridae; genus Protopterus; species Protopterus annectens. Next base: position 906,630,475 of record NC_056733.1, read on the forward strand.
GTTCCTCATTGAGTTCGTGTAGCACACAGCCGGGGACACCGTCCGGTCCCATTGATGCTGTGTTTTTTGCTTTAGAGAGAGCAGCTCTCACCTGGGCATTTGAGATGATTGGGAGGCTACACTCTGCTGGGATAGATATTTCTCCTTTGGGGAGGAGAAATTTGCACTGAACCTGCCTGCCAGTATGTTGGCAATGTCTGTGGGTTCAGTGATTTTTTTTATCATTTTGGACTAATTCTGAGCATATCTGGGAGTTTCCACCCAGGTTTCTAACATAGCTAAAGAAGGCCTTATGATTGTCTTTTGTGTCATTAGCGATTTTTCTCTCAAAGTTGGCCTTGGATGATTTTATGAGTGATCGTAGTTTTTGCTAGTATTGATCAGAGATGCCTTCCCTTTTAGGGATTTTGCTCTGTCATGTAGTAGCTTTCTCCTCTTGTTGTAGAGTTTGTTTATGGCTGGGGTCCACCAGACTGGGCGCCTGCCTTTGGTGGAAAGGGTCTTGATTTTATTAGGGATTGCTTGATCCATACATTCCTGGAGGTGCTCGTAGAAGGCATTTGTAAGGGTTTCGGCAGCGTGGGTTGTGGTTTCCACTGGCTCGGGGGCCTTGAAGGATACCACTCCAGTCTTAAGAAGTGTGAAGTTTGCTTTTGAGAGGTTCTTCACTGTGGTCTTTTTTGCTGGGGTTGGGGGTGGGATGTGGATTTCCAGTGAGATTAATTTATGGTCTGATCTCACCAATGAGGGATACACTTCCGGTGTGGAGCATTTTGTCCCCATGTTTGTGATGATCAGGTCTAGTATATTTTCTCCTATTGTGGGAATGGTGACTAGTTGTTCCATAGCATTTGAGTTTATGAACTCCAGGAACCTTTGGGCTAGGGTGTTGGGGCTTGATTAATGTTCCCAGTCTATGTTTGGGTAGTTGAAGTCACCCAATATGATGGTGTTTGGAGAGACATTCATGCTCTCCAGTGTCTTCAGGAAGGCTGTGTGGGTTTCCGGAGTTTGAGAGGGTGGTCTGTAGCATGCTACAAACTGTAGGGCAGTTTTACCTATGGTTAATTGCACCTGGATGGTCTCCGATGCTTCGTGCATTGTCACTAACCTGGAGGTGTGGGTATCCTTTATGAATATGGATACTCCCCCTCCTTTTGTGGTTTGGTCCGGATTTTGGGGCCGGAACGCATGATATGAGGTATAACCTGATAGTGCTGGGGTGCTCTCAGGAGCCTTGAACCAGGTTTCAGTCACAGCACAGACATCGATGTTCTCCATACTGAGGAGGGCTTCGAGGGCATGCATCTTGAGGTTTAGACTTCTGGCATTGAGCAGTATTACCCTTAGTTTTTCTCCATTTTTGTTTTCTAGGGTGGTAGGTTTATCATTTGAGCCTTGCCTAAAAAAGGCACTATGGGGGTGGCAAGAGCCTTTGCCAATATCCGGAAGCCCAGGGTTGACAGGTGTAAGCCATCCCTTGCGAAGCAGCGTGGCTTGTTAAGCATGTCATCCCAGGCAGGCAGACATTGGATCCCCTTAGAATGACACCAGTAATTAAGCCAATTATTAAAGCTGATCATTTTGTCTCTGTATTGTGGCATCATTCTTGGTGAGGGTAGGATACTGCTCAGGGTCAGGGTCATACCGGCCTGGGCTACATAATCTGAGAGCTCCTCTATGTCTCTTTTCATGTAGTCCAGGGAGGTACGTCTCAGGTCGTTCACACCGGCATGGACAATGACTGAGTCATACTTGTACTTGCTGTGGAGTGACCTGAGTGCTTGTGTTATGTGGCAGATTCTAGCGCCCGACAGGCAGCTTACTGTGATCTTTTCCTTGTTCAGTCTGGTGAGTGGGACGTCAGTGTGTCTGACTATGGAGTCACCTATAACAAGTGTGTCTGGCATTGTGTTTGGCCTTAAGGGCTGTGACTGTTTAGCAGACTGACTTTGAGAGCTATGTGTTGCATGTCTTATGTCTTGAGGTGGCAGTTGCTTGGGTGTCTGCTTTGGAGGCCTCTGTAGTTTTGGTAGATTTTTGATCAGTGCCTCCAGTATGTCTTTGTGTGTTTATGTGTTTGTTTTGCAGTTGTGATAGTTCTATGTGAAACTGGGTTTGTGGTGTGCATGGTTTCCTTCTCCTCCTGTCTTGTCTTGGCAGTCCTGAGTTGAGAGAGCTCAGCCTCCATTTTGGCTATATAGTTGCATCTCTCACATGTATTTGTGTTTTGTGGGAGAAGGAGTGGGTTGTCTGTGTACATGAGGCAATTGTAACATTGCCTCAAGATGCCCAGATTCACCAGCTGAACAGGAGAGGACGCTAGCAACTGACCCTTCGACATGCTAGAAAAAGTGAAAAAGTTTGCTGTGTAACTGAGTCAGAAGGGACCTATAGGCAAATGGGTACTCAAGGGGATTCTAGGCTAATGTAGTACTTTGTTTAGTATATAAGTACTTTACCTATATAAAAATGCTTTAGGAGCAAGTGCTGAGCTTTTGAGATAGAGAATAGAGTGTTTAGATTGCAAGTAGAGAAGTTCTAAGGGAAAAATTGAAGAGCAGACTTTACGGAGCCAGAAATAGTTTAACCTTGTTTAACTGGCGCTGCCCGATGGTGCTCTATGGGCAACTCCGGCTAAATCACGAAAAGCGCTAAAGCGGGCTTTATAGCAGGGGGTTGAAAAGAGCTAGGAATTGACCCAAAATGGCCAATAGACTACAAGTTTCTGGCTGAAACCACCGCTCTAGGGACAAATAGGCTGCTCAGTGCTCCCCACTCCCACTGGTGAACAAGGAAGCTTCCCTTTATCCAAATAAGGATACGGAATAGCACAGGAACCAAGCCAAAGCCCAGAGATCAGCAAACTCTGAAGACTGGACTATTCTAGTTCAGAAAGGCGGGAAAACAAGATTTTTTTTTTTTGCAGAAAACAGAGGAAAAACAGACAGTAAATGCTATAAATGCTTTTAAACGGCTAGCACACTTGAGTGTGTTAGCCTACAGGTAAAATTAAGCAACAAACAACTTTTTTAAAAGTGCAAAACAGTTAATCAACACAAAAACAGTTTAAATAGAATGCAGAGCTGTATAAACAGGCGAAAATGCAGTCGCTAAGCAGTAAATAATCAAAAAGCCAGAAAAAAATACTTAAATCTGTGGCGACCCCTTACCGGGAAAAAGCCAAAAGACAAACAATAACAGCAACTACATGTGTTGTCTTGGCTGGTCCATGGTGACAGTGCATATTCTGCACACCTAACCACCTTGGCACAGTTAGTGACACTGGAGATGGGAGGTCCAGCCTGAAGGGGAAGAAATGATAGACCCATATATTTCATGGTGAGAGGGAAAGGGTGTGTCCTAGAGGAGTGTCACATTAATGACTGACTGGTAAAAACCTGGGGACCTAACAAAGTTCTTAGATTGCAAAAGTGGGGCTTCCTAAAAAGTATATCACTTTTGTGAGTGAGTGAGTGAGTGAGTGAGTGAGTGAGTGAGTGAGTGAGTGAGTGAGTGAGTGAGATCGTCATACTGGGTCAGCTGCAAACTCACATCTTGAAGCACTATCTGTGTAAATGCAAAGATGTGAAGGTCTTGTTTCTTGCAGGAGGGATAAAGTGGTGAGACGCATCGTAATGGATTGAGCAATGAAAAAATAAAAAACTAAATAATTTTCAACAAACAATGGAATATAAAGATGACTTTTTTTTTAAATAAATTGTCAAATTCATATAAAATAAATTTGATATGTTCAGGCAACACAATAACTCACAATGTACTAAACTTGAAAGATGAGGAGAAGAAATGGAAAAATAAGCAGATATGAATGTGGAATAATTGAAAGAAACTGGTTGGGGGAGTGGAGTGTTAGCAAGAGTTAGGCGTCAGGGACTGAACATCTTTTAGCTTTAAAATTTGGTGAGAAAAAAGGTAAATTCTGTTCTAAGAAAATTATCATAAAAATACTGGGATACTCATTTAAAAAACTGCTCTCCACTTCAATCTCAGTGGTTTTGGGGGTTGGAGCTCTGACTGTAGCCCAGAAGATTCAGTTTCAATTAGAAAATGTGATCCTTGAGAAGTCCGTAAGGGGGATAGGGTAAAGCAGCATTTTTATGAGCTCAGCTATTCTGGGATGGAAGCAAGATTTTAGCCAAAGGGTAGCAATTCTTAGTAGAGGCAAAGCATGATAACCCAGAGGTGTATGCATATCTAATGGACACTGGAAACTCATGTTCTATTTTTAAACTATGTGCACCCAATGAACGTAATTGTTTGTTTTCATGGATGACTAGGGAGCACTGCCTACTTAAATGACCTTCTGAAAGTCACACAGCAGGCAAAATTAAGGTAGAAGGACTCAAAGTGCGCCTGTTATTCACAGCTAATGGTAACTGCCAGGCAGGTATGACAGTCGGTGGTGCATGCCAGAAAGTGCCCACAGCAGCAGCTGTCAGAATCCCACTGTAAAATATCACATTCTAATCTCCCATCTACACACTTCCCTCTCAGTGCTTGCACTAAGGTTCTTCTTCTCACAGGACACTGGTCCAAAGGATAAGTCAGACAGGCGTCAAATAGGGTGGAGTGAAATATTGAAGAGACGCTCTGGGCAAGGTTGATGGCAGACAGTTGCAGTTGGTACAAACAATAAATAAATAAGTAAATAAATGTATCTTTAATGTGTTGCTTCTGTATCCAAAAGCAGTGAGGCAGTTATATGTTTAATTTTTAACTAGAATGTTATATTGTTTTCCTGGTGGAGCATTAAAAAAAGATAAAAAACTGACTTTTAAACAGGAATTATTATGCAATTAGGGATGAGTTTGTAACAGTATATTTATGTTTTGAGAGCTTTTCTTTGAAAGCTAACCTTTTGTTTAAATTCATTATTTTGGAAATGATTATACATTCTCAGTTTTCTGTAATCAGGCTGATGTCAGCTTTAGCCTGTTTACATAGGCCTGGATTTTCTTAATGTTTTGACATTTTCTTTTTTAACCTTTTCTGTTTGAAAGACCGGCATATCCCAATAAGGATAATAGCGCCATCTGTATTGTTTGTCAGTCTTCACTTTTCAAGATGCAATAGACTACACTTTTCAGTTCAAATATTACGCCTGTATGATAATGATATAATTATCATCCAGAATACATGCTAAATGTACACGCATGTTATGAAACGAATGACAAAAAAAAAGGACAATCTAATTTGTATGCCTGCTTCTGGTTCATCTCAATGAAGAACTCTACAGATTCATAGATATGCCAAAGCCACAGAGACTTATCACCATTCACTCGTTGCCAGGACCTTCCCACAGGCTGCACCCTTCTCCAAGAGGGTCACACCACTAAATCATAGAATAAATTTGTGATTATCCCTCCAGTCATCTAGTTTATGTTTAAAGCAAGATAGTAAGTCACATTCCCTAACTTGCATGGGAAGTTTATTCCAGAGGTTTGGGAGGTACTGTGTTCTAAACATGTCCCTCCACCGCATTTTATTTATTTCTTGGTGGAGATTTAGGTCCTTGGTTCTACTTTTGGTAAAGATATTGGACTTCCAGAGAAACAGAAGATCCTGGACAATTGAGTTTCTAATGGCACAGTAAGCAAGACAGAGCTTTAAGTAACTCTCCCTTACTCCACATCTGGAAATTGTGTTTCCTTGCCTTACATCATAGGCTAGATTCAGACCTGCTGAATCTAGACTGTTTGATATCACTGTGCTCTTAAACCAGCCATGTTACATTAAGTGGGCCTCCATGCACCCTTGTGATAGACGTGTGTAGCTCAGGACTCATCTGAGCTGGGGATTGTAGTTGTGTTAAAACTGTTTAAATTTGCCTGTAAGCCTTGCATCTGTGTGGGTTTTTGCACTCAATTTACCAAGCTGCTCAATGTTTGGAAACTTTAGCCATACGTCTGGAGTGCATTTGCACTGAAATCCAAGGCATTCACTGAAAAATTAATGAAAAATAAGTATATTTTAAGCCAGCACTGCACTTTAACTGTATTTAATTGAATTACTGCTTTATTTTTTGCTGTCTGTGACTCCATCCAGCCAGCCCACTACCTTCCTATATACAACATTCAGAAAAATCCTGCCACAATAGACAGGCAGTTTCCCATCATTTCTCCTGCCAGTTTGATTGATATGGGCATCTTGAGGCAATGTAACAATTGCCCCATGTATACTGGCAACCATTCACTCTTAAAGCAAACTAACACCTTATGTGAGAGATGCAAATGCATTGTAGAACTGGAGTCAATTCTCTCATGTAAAAACGAACTAGACATCAAACAAGTTGTCACTACACATTTCACCTCTCACGCAAACCTCACCTCTCACACAAAATAAGGTCACAGGACATAAATCCACATGTGCAGAGGTACTCACTTAAAGTCTTCCAAAAGAACAGAGATCTCCCGAACACACACCACCCACACTCACCACTAAGCAAAAGAAACCACTACGCATATCAACACACACACCTGTGTCTCAATAAATAAGCCCCTAAGGCAAAACAGCTCAAATGTATTGGTCATAGCTGACTCCATAGTGAGACACATAGATGCCCCCCCTCACCAGACTGGACAAGGAGAAGGTCACAGTCAGCTGCATATCAGGTGCCAGGATCTGATAAATCACATGCACTCAAGTCACTCAATAACAAGTACCATTATGACTCTATCATAGTCCATGTTGGAGTGAATGACTTAAGACTTACCTCTCTGGACTATATGAAGAGAGACATGATGGAACTCTGATTATGTCCCAGACAGGTATGTCCCTAGCCCTAAGTAGTATCTTACCCTCACCCAGGTTGATGCCACAATATAAATAAAGAATGATTGACTTCAACAATCGGCACAGCTTCTGGTGCCAGTCCAGAGGATTCGGTATCTGTCAGCCTGGGAGGATATGGTAGACAGACCTCACTGCTTTGCTAGAGATGGTCTGCTCCTGTCCCCATAGGCTTTCAGATACTGGCAAAAGCAGTTGCTTCCCCATAGTGCCTTTTTAGGCAATGTCAAAACAACATATTTTCCAATGTAACAAAATCTAATTGAGACAAACTCAGGGTCATGCTGCTTAATGCTAGGAGTTTAAACATGAAACTGCACTCCCTGGAAGCATTCCTTACAATAGAGGATGAGGATGAGGATGTCTGTGCAGTTACTGAAACATGGTTTAAGGCCTCTGAGAGCACCCCGGCTGTGCAAGGCTACAATGCCTTCCACACGTTCCGATCTCAAAATGAGCATGAAGGAACCAAAGGTGGAGGTGTAACCATCTTCCTTAAAACCAAATACACTTCAAGACTGGTAAAACAGCATGGTTCTCTTGAAGTACTCCATGTCCAATTAACTATTGGGAAAGTCCCATACCACATCATTACTAGCTATATATCCCCACCATGAACCAGGATAAACGCACTACCTACTTTGATTTATTGGAATCCCTGGCCACACAGCCCAACACCTTAGTCATGGGAGATTTCAACTATTCTTCCATAGACTGGGGGACATACACAAGCAAAAACACACTTGCCTAGAGGTTCCTGGACTTTAACACAAATGCTTTGGAACAGATAGTCTGCACCCCCACTAGGGGCTCTAATGTTCTGGACATAGCAGTCACCAAGAGACCACAAATCAATCTTGTTTGAAGTAACTGCTGGAACTGACACCCTCACAGGAACAAAAATTATAAAAAGCTTTACCAAAGCTATCTACAGCCTACTAAGCGATGGTATAAAAAGTTTCGTACCACCTGCAATCACAGACATCAATGATCACTATACAGAAGGGCATGCAAATGCCCTGTGCAAACACTTAAGTGACTGCATAAACTCTGCTGTACCTGACCGGATCAAAACCAGGTCTTCCTGTAAAAACAAGCCACCATGGTGGACTTCAAGTATAAACAAATTATATAACAAGAGGAAGAAACTGTTGTCCAAAAGCAGGGATATCACTCTGCAGAGGAAGAGTTCCTTCCTAAGCCTAAACAAGAAAATCAGAAATCTTGTAAAGTCTTCTAAAGCAAATTACGAAACTAAAATCACATCCCTAGCCATGGATAATCATAAGATATTCTTTAACTATGTCTGAAGTCTAAAATGGAATGCCCAGCTATGTGCCGAACTGGTTGTACATGGAATCACTCATACCACACCAGACGATATCACCAACCTACTAGCTGACAGATTCAGCATAAAGTTCACCATCTATCCCCACCTACCATATCCCAAAGCATACCCGACCCTGGCCATCTGCCTAGTACCGCTAGAGAGTACGTCATATCTGCACTCATCATGGCCAAAAACATGGCCTCATTGGGACCAGATAATATCCCACGTTGTTTACTAAACAATCTAAAACAAGACTTAGTGGACCCACTTGGTGTTCTCTTTAATCATAGCTTGAGAAATGGCTCCTGCAGAATGGAGAACCATAACAGTAATCCCCCTGCACAAGGGGTGGCCATCAACTAACCCTGGGAACTACAGACCTATAAGTCTAACCAGTCTTGTCTGCAAGGCCATGGAAAGAATTATCATGGACCTTATCAACAAGAACATAGACGACCTCCAAATGCTGGTCCCAGCCTAGATTGGCTTCATTAAGGGTAGATCATGCTTATTAAACCTGGTGGACTTCTTTGCAAAAGTCACCAAAGCCCTGGACGAAGGTAATTGCTGCCTATCTCGACCTTGCCAAAGCTTTTGACGCAATTCCCCATTTTGGCATTATTTAGAAACTCTTCCAGATAGGGATTAACCCTTATTACGAAAAAATGCATCATCATCCCCTTTGGGTAGAGTGACATTCCCACAAATTATCACATTAATAACAATGTCCTAAGCACTAAATCAGTCATGAGGGATTTGGGCATCCAGGTTGATAGCAACCTGACTTTTGACCACCAAGTTGCTTCCGTGGTACAGAAAGCCTTCTATATGGCCCACCTCATAAGTAAGGGTATCTGATCCAGGGACAAGGAGGTCATAACATCCCTGTATTCTTCCCTTATAAGGCCCATTATTGAGTACAATGCACCATTTGGAGTGTACCTCACAAAGCACATGCAGCAGCTGGAGAGACCACAGATGTTCCTCACCAAGAGAATCCAGGGCCTAAAAAATCTACCATACACAGATAGGCTAAAAGCCATATCCCTCTACTCAGTTTCATACAGACTCCTCAGAGGTGACCTCTGTCTGGCATACGAGGTGATCATGGATCCCATCTTGATGGGACTGTTGCATATCTTCAAGTCAAGCTCCACTGGAGTAACCCACACGTGTGGCCTCATCCTGGTCTGTGACATCAACAGAACTTGTTGGCAGACAGATTTGTGTCCCAGAGACTTCTCCATCTATGGAAGAGACACCCTCTCCACATCAAGCAGAGTACCTCTTTACTGCTTTTTAAGCACAACCTGGATAACTGGATGGCAAACAGAAAATATACCCTGGGATTCCACCTATGTTCCTGCTGGATAGGAACATTGGGTGTTGATTTGTCTAAACATGGGCTAAACTCTTGGCTAGGCTTATAAGGGCCTCAGAACCAATAGCCTAGTAACCTCCTATGATGATACTAAATGGGTAGCCAATTGGCTCACTGGCAGAACACATTTCATCAAAATTGGTGACTCCACTTCTAGTAGTAGACCCTTCACCAGTGGAGTACCACAGGGGTCTGTGCTGGGCCCCTTACTGTTTGGCATCTATTTCCCAGAAGAGCAGGCCAAAGTAGATGGCCTTTGGCTCACCAAGTTCGCAAACTGGGAGCAATCACTGAGTCCCCCAACAATGTCAACATATTACAAGAAGGGCTAACACAAACAAATGATTGGTGCCAAAGCCATGGTCTAAAACTAAATGCATTATTATTTCCTTTGGCAAAATGGAATTTCCTACAAATTATAATATTGACAGCACTCCCTAGTTCCAACCCAGTGGTGTGAGACTTGGGAACACAGGTTGACCACCATGTTTCCACAGTGGTAAGGAAAGCCTTCTGTGTATTGCATCTCATAAGCAGGGGCATATCATTGAGGTCAAGGGATGTTATAATTCCACTGTACTTGACCCTCATCAGACCACTAATGGAGTAAAATGCACCCTTTTGCATGTACCTCACAAGACACCTGCAGCAGCTAGAGAGACCTCAGAGGTTTCCCACTAAGAAAATGAGTGGCTCCAAACCATGACTTACATGGACAAGCTGAAAGCTCTGTCACTTTACTCTGTATCTTATAGGCTGCTGAGAAATTACTTGTGCCTGGCCTATAGAGCAATCTCCAACCAAGCCCTAATGGAAATGCACATCTGCAAGTCAAATGGTGCAAGAGTCACTTGCTCTAAGGATTTCAACCTAGCTTGTGATATTAAGAGAACATGCTGGAGAGACAGATATGTCTCCCAGAGACTGCTGCTTTTCTGGAATAGACTTCCTATTTACATAAAACAGAGCTCCTCACTGACCTTATTCAAATGCAACCTAGACAACTGGATGGGAGACTGCAAATGTGTCCCTGGGGTGGCACCCATGTCCTTCATAGACAGATGTAGCCAGTGTTGATCACATACCCACTCTGTGCATAAATTAATTAAATTCATTCTGCAAACTTCCAAAAAAAGCAACAAATGGCAATACTTGGGATGAAGACTGCCATGCTTGTAAAGGCTCAAGGGCCGCTAGCCTAGTAACCTCCTATGAACCTATGAGCCCTATTCACAAAACTCTATAAGACACTGCGTAAAGGGATAGAGCTTCAACCTTTCTTGGTAGCTCAGAGATTGTAGGTCTGTGATCTTTTTAGTTAGGAACTCTGGTGGTCTTTCTAATTGTTTGATATATTTAGTAAGGTATATCTCAAAGGGAGTGTTCTACTTAACAAGTGACCTGAACAATGCTGAGTATAAGGGTGTGATTACCTCTTTAGACCTTGATTATATTTCTTTGGCAACTAGTTCGTCTTAATAGGTTCATAGGTAGGTACTAGGCTATTAGTCCTAGGGCCTATGTAAGCCTAGCCAAAAAGGTACCCTGGCTTTCGCCACCCAAGATTATTTTCCTGTGCCCCTGTCAAGCAGAGCCACAGAAGTGATCCCAAGGGTGAATTTCCTATTTCCCATCCAATCATCAAGATTTTTCTTGAAGAATAGAGGAGCTTTGTTTGATATAGATAGGTAGTTTGTTCCAGAGTATGGGAAGTCTCTGGGACAGGAATCTATCCCTCCAGCAAGTTCTGTTTATTGTGGTGACAATGTTTAGGTCCCTAGAGCATGTAGCTTGGAGGGATTGAGATTTCTTTAAGTGGAGCATGTCCAACAGCTCTGGGTTTGATATAGCTTTGTATGTTTGGCAGAGATTGCCTCTGAGTAGGCGATATGCAACGGAGTAAAGCTGGAGTTTTTTTAAGATGATCTGCGTAGGGCATCTGTTTGAGGCCAGTTATCCTCTTTGGGAGGTATTTCTGCGGTCTTTCCAGTTGTTGTAGATGTCTTGTGAGGTACACTCCAAAAGGGGCGGTGTACTCTACAATGGGTCTAATGAGTGACTAGGATGAGAAACCTTTTGTGATGGTGTGCCACGTAGAAGGATTTCCTAACTACTGTGGTGATGTGATTGTCAAAGGAGAGACTACTGTCCACCTGTGTCCTAAGGTCTCTTATCACACTTTTGGTGTTAAGTAGACTGCCACCTATGTGGTAGCTCATGGATACAGAGTTTTTACCAAAGGTGATGACAATGCACTTTTTGGCATTGAGCTTGAGGCCATGGCTTTGACACCAGGCATCTGTCTCCATGAGGCCCTTTTGTAGGATGTTCACATCATTAGGAATTTCAATTATGGCTCCCAGTTTGCAGTCACCTGTGAACTTTGTTAGCCAAAAACCTTCTGTGTTAGCCTGTACTTCAGAGAAGTAGATACCAAACAGGAGAGGATCCAGGACTGAACCCTGTGATACTCCACTTGTCACTGGTCTGAAATCGGATTTGGAGTCTGCTACTTTCACAGTGTGGGTTCTGTCAGTGAACCAGTTGGCAACCCATCTTGTGACATAGGGATTTATACCTAGTTTAGTGAGTTTATCATTAATTCCAGAGTGGGGGATGGTGTTGAAAGCCTTGGCAAGATCTAGATAGGCTGTGTGAACCACCTCACCCTTGTCTATGGCTTTGGTGACTGCTTCAAAGAAGTCTATCAGGTTTAGGAGACATGATCTGCCTTTTACAAACCCAAACTGGGTACTTAGGTACTGGCTTTGTCCCCTAATTAAAGGAATTCCTGAAAACCATTGTCCCATGATGGTCAAAAGAGAGGGAGCTGTTGACCCAAGTACCTAGGTCCATGACTACGTTTTCATTTTGCAGTGGTGTGTTGTCTATACATTTTGATGAGGGGAGGAGTTGTCATCCAAAAAATGATAATACACTTTTTAGCATCAATGATAATGCACTTTTTAGCATTTACTTTGTGCTTATTTTAGTACACCAAGTGTTTAAAAGGGCAAGTTCATTTTGGAGGGTTTGTGTATCATAGTGTCTTAACAACAGTTCATGGTTTGCACTTTGCTGCAGACTTTGTTAGCTAGGGGTCTTGGTTCTCAGCTAGGATATCTGAGAAGTAAATACCAAAAATGAGATATCCCAGCATTAAGCCCTGAGGGACACTCCTGGTCACTTTCGTACTTTTTGATAAGGCACCTGCAACTCCCACTGTGTATATTTTGTCTTCCAGCCAGTTTGCTATCCATCTTGCCACATATGGCTTGATTTTTAAAGCGTATACAAGAATAGTGTTGAAGGCTTTGTCCACATCAAGATACCCGATGTCCATTGCATAGCCACCAACTACAGACTCCGGAACATGTTTGTAAGAGTTTACTAGATTAAACAGACGAGATCACATACCGAACTGTTGGGGGTCAAGTCTAACAAGGTTCTTGATATAATAATTTGAGTTCAGTTATAATATCAACCATACAAGCCTCATCTGCATAAGTCTGTGATGACCTGGGACAGTTGTAAGGCCACCCTTTATGGAGGAACATCACAACTACTGTGTGCCATTTACTGGGGACAAAGCCAGTACCTAAACTTGGGTTAAACAGTCTGAGGAGGGTGTCAGCAAGGATATGTTTAACCCTGTTAATCGAGCAATCAGGTAAACTGTCAGGACGCATGGAGAAAATATTTTTGGTCTTGGTTACCACTTTCAGAAAATGATCTTCAGAGATAATTGGAGAGCAAGGGATGCAGATATTTCATGGCTTCGAACAGAAATCTCATTTTGACATTTTCCAATAAAATTCTTATAAGAAGACATTTCATGAGAGTTGGCTATAATTTGCAATTTGTGATTTTAGCCTTGAGAATACGTATACTTTTATTTTTATAGCTGTCATTTCATATTCTCTCTCTCTCTCTATATATATATATATATATTGGAGGGGGTGCTAATATATTACCCTTGACCACATCATGTCACTTTTATGAATAAGTATATATGATTTTTAATGCCACTCAGATGTGACTTAGCATGATATGACTTGCCATTTAATACAGGAATGTTTCAGAGATGTAGTTCTTACCCTGACTAGAATTCATATACCCATCTTTTACAGAACCTGTGCTTAATGGAACTCACACTGTAAAGCTTATGGAGAGTTGCATTTGATGGATGCATACATGAATCAGTATTTCTGTTTGACATTTCTTAGTATAAATTTCAAAGAATTCTTCTTGGGCAGCCCAATACAACATGCAGTGTCATTCCAGCTGCCAACACTTTTATGCATCTGTATGATGAAGCTGTACGGACCATTTAGCCCATGTCAGTGCAGTGATGTTTGGTTGAGGGATATTTACAAAGGTAAAATTGTCATTTTATGGAGACATATTTATGATATTTAGTTTTCATGTAATGTTATCTCAGTATTCCTGTGTACTGGACCTGTTTTGCATTTCACATCCTGAATAACAGTCACATGCTTATGTTTAACAGAAACCAAATATAGTGTAATTTGCAAACTGTTACGTACATATAGGTCTGCATTAGCTTATAAAGTGGTATATTTTACAGGTAGTAACTGAGCTTGTAAAGCACTGAGGATCCTAGCTCAGTTTCATAATTGCCCCAGGGCACTGTCTTGTTAAGTGAAATGCTCAGAGTTATATGGTATGCAACTGAGGACTGAGGAAATTAAACCCTGGATTACAGTAAGAAGCTCATAGCCTTAATCCTCAGTAGTAAGTGACAGACTCAGGAACTATTTGGTGTTTTATAGTAAAACAACACTGCATATTTGGGTAGTCTGCTACACACTGTTTTTAAATTACGATTTCTGGTATAAAAGTCAGAAATACAGCTATATCTTAAAATCATATAGCCATTTTACTGTTATCAGTACTTTTCTTATGTACTTCAGTAAAAGAGAATTATAAATGCCTTTTATGGGTGTATTTGTGTTTGTAAGTGTGTGTGTGTCTGTCTGTCTCCCTGCTTGTTTGCCAGGCTACAGTTTTCTCAAATGAAATGGGAGCTAGGATTCGTATGCTGCTCTTTATTGGATCACAGTATGATGAAATTTACTCAGTGAAACAACTTGGTGAACCTTTGAAACAAACTGTGGGGGTCAGTTCGAACAAGATTCTTGGTATCACAATTGGCTCAAAAATAAAACCCAGGAAATTGAGGGGTGGGCTGCTCTATCTCTTCCAAAAGACCTATCACTAGCGATGTACACCAGGGGTTCAGCCCTTGGGCCACTCCTGTTTGGTATTTACTTCTTGGAGATCAAAGCTACTGTTAAAAAGTTTATGGTTGACCAAGTTTGCAGATGACTGTAAACTCAGTGCCATCATAAAATCCCCAGAGGACACCAAAACCCTCCAAGAGGGACAGTTCCAAAACCAATAGCTGGTATCAAAGCCATGGATTAAAAGTAAATGCCAAGAAATGTATAATAATAATATCCTTTGGGAAGCAAGACATCTTGTGCAACTGCCAAATTGATAATGTAACCCCTAAAAATTGATCAAGTATTTAAGAACCTGCAAACTTACGTAGACAAAGTTATTTGATCAGCACAGACACTATTGTAAGAAAGTCCTTTTTTATTGCAGAACTTACTACTAAGCTACAAAGGGGATGACATCCAAACCAGGGAGGTGATTAGTCCATTGTATTTGCTGATCATTGAGTATAATGCCCCCTTCGGTCTGTACCTGTCCAAATATCTGAAACAACCTGAATGCCAACAATGCTTTCTTATCAAGATAATCAAAAGTTTAAATCATAAAAACTTTGTGGACTGCCTCAAAGCCTTATTCCTCTTCCTTGTGTTATACATACTACTGACTGGAGAACTCTGTCTCAAGCACAAATCCTTAACAGACATTATCCTATCAGACTTACTGCATATTCCCAACTCCACTGGGGACATAAACACCTGCGCAAGACATATCAATCTCTTTTGCAACATAAACAAAACATGTTAGAGAGATAAATATGTATCACAGAGTACTACTACTTTGGAATTGCCTTCCACTCCAAGTACCTCTCTTACCCTATTCAAACATGATACGAGTAAAAGGTTAGGTAACTGCAAATTCACCCCGGTTTAGCACCCTTGTCCCTCATGGACAGGGTCAACAAGTAAATCTTCTGCTCATCTCTGGGATATTCGTACTTACAATACAAGGGCCAAAAACTTTATGGAAATGTATGACTAGGCTTCTAAAGATCCTGACAAGTCAATAACCTGCTGTCCGTCAGAATCTATGAACAATTCATGAGGTCAGATATAGTACATTACCTGGCTTTGAAGAGAAGGCTTCTAAGGCTGACATGCCAGTAATTACCCAGGTCATTTTTAATGCCATCCTTATCTTAGGGTTTGTCTTTATTGGCCTGAATGCACCATAAAGACTTAAAGTAAAAAGTCATGGCTATTCAGAAGATGTGTAGCTAATACATATCCTTCAAGGGTCATTTGCATATATCCCATAAACATCTACTACAGCAGGTTTAAGGTATTGCACAATGAACTTGAGGACTACTCTGTGCTCAACACGTGGCCAGGTCAGAGAAACAGAGCACTCTAGAAAAGGATAAATTATGTAACAAAAACATGTATCTTGAGCTAGCATTCAAGCTATTTAAGCAATAATCCACGACTGTCTGTGGGTGAATCTTGATATACTCACAAACAGGAGTGGATTATTGCTATTATACAATTACATTATTTAAGAAAGATATTGCTTACCTTTCTTAAATAATGTCTTTGTATAAGGGCACTTCAATCTTTATATATATATATATATATATATATATGTGTGTGTGTGTGTGTGTATATATATATATATATATATACAGATATAGATATAGATACATGTGACATCTTCTACTCTAGGCCAGCCTCTCTACTCTGGGCCATTAATCAAGGCACCTCAGTCCTTACCACTGACCCCCATTGAGAAACGGTCACTAAGAACAGGAATTTATTAAAATAGTATTTTAAGATGCAGCTCTTTGCATCAAGCACAGTTTCCCCAAGAGCACACAGGGAACATGCTTCAGACCTGGATTGGACTCTCTCTTTCTCCAGATCCCAAACAAGACTCACTTTGGAGCACAGTATCCCATTTTCAAGAAGCTGACACTCCTACACACGAGTATTTGATTTTCACACACACACACACACACACACACACACACACACACACACACACACACACACACACACACACACACACACACACACTGCTGGGAAAAGCTGGCACAGATTTATTAGTTGTGCCCCTTCTGCCCAGACTATAAGGTAACCACGCTGCCAGCAGTCAGCCACTCTAAGGCTCTTACAAGGCTATCCAATTATATCAAGTAAAATCAATACTAATTTAAATTCTAGAGTGTAACCAAAGCAGCAATGCTTTTTGGAGTAGCAAAGGTGTCGCTAAAATAAGCACAAGTACTCTCAAGATGTTAAAAGTATTCTCTAAAAGACCAACCACAATGAAAGGTATAAAATATTTAATAATAAATAATAAAATAGAAAACATGAGAATACTAAGTATCTAAGTACAATAAACACCATAGTTTCAGTCACAAGAGAAATAAAAACACAGTTGGACAGATTTAAACAGATGCAGAACAACACTACTTAACTAATCTCACTCTGTTTCCTGACTGTCTAGAGAATAACTGTTCCCTAGCTAACTTAATTAATACAGGAAGGCACGATTAGATGCAGAGATGCTTACTTCCACAAGGCAAGGTGATGAGCTTCTAACAGACTGAACTGAACAACTAACTGTGATAACTGACATAGATCTTTTATATCAGGTTCCAAAGAAAACAAAACAAAATGCAGTGAGAGTTCTATCCTCTCCTTGCTGGTTATAAAAGAACATCGCATTTGATCACCTCTCTCTGGTACAATACACACTCAGAGCTTTGCTAAGATCTGTTGTAATATCTGAAAGCTATTGAACTATTTCAAAAACTTCTACTCTTCCCTTCCAGAATTCTTTTAAGTATAAACTTTTAATCAGTTATAATAACACTGTTAACACAAGCATCTGTACAAGTCAATGTGATAGTCAAATGACACAAATTTTTTTACAAAACTCCACCTAACTATGCTGGCATATGTTAAACATGCACTGCCCTATTCTCCCTGGCACAGATTGCAATACCTCACATCTCTACCCCCTTTGAAGACTCAAGCTAGTTTTTCAAATGAACCTGGAGAAGCATTGCTTGAGAAAAATGGGTCTGTCTGAGAACACATTACCCATACACTGTCTTGACGGTTTATCTGCATTGGCATTGCTGACCCCACTATAGTGTTGTACTGTCATGTCATATGCCTGCAACCCTAGACTCCACATTAATAACTTGGCATTTTGCTGGCTGATGCTATGTAGCCATGTTAAGGGATTGTGGTCTGTAACTACAGTGAAGTTTGTTCCATACAGATAAGGCTGACGTTTCTGCAGTGCCTATACTATGGCTAGACATTCCTTTTCTACAGCTGCATAACATTCCTCCCTGGGTTGGTGTCTACAGCTGCGATATACAACTGGGTGCTCTTCTCCCCTTGAGGAAATCTGGCTGAGTACAGCTCCCACCCCATGATTTGAAGCATCCACCTGCACAACAAATTCTTTGCTGTAATTTGGACTGGATAATTCAGGGGCTCTTCCCAAAGCCCCTCTAAGCTTTTGGAATGCCATCTCGCAAGCTGGGGTCCACACTACCTTATCTATTTTGTTTTTCCTTGTCAGGTCTGTGAAGGGAGCAACTATTGTACTATAATTGGGAACAAATTTTCTATAGTACCCTGCTGTCCCCAAGAATGCTCTCACCTGACTTTTGGTTACAGGGGCAAGCCACGCCTGAATAGCTTCCACTTTACAGGTTCTGGCCTAATCTTACCACTCCCCATTCTATGTCCCAGTTAGAAGACCTCTGCCATACCCACCTGACACTTACTGGGATGAATGGTCAACCCTGCCCTTTTCAGTCTACCTAGGACCTCCCTGATATGCTGAAGGTGCTCTTGCCAGGAATGGCTGTCGATGGCAATATCATCCAGGTAAGCAAGGCTATAGTCTCCTACTCCTGCTAAGATATGATCTACCAGCTTCTGGAAGGTTGCTGGGACATTTTTCATCCCAAAGGGCATCTTCGTGAACTCATATAATCCGAAAGGGTCACAAGGCCTGACCTTTCTCTAGAGATGGGAGTCAAGTGCAGCTACCAGTTAGTAGCCCTTAGTCAGCTCAGTAGTGGTCAGATACTTAGCCCCACCCAGCTGCTCTAAGGTTTTGTCTGTCTTAGGCATATGGTAAGCATCTGACTTTGTGTGACTGTTTAGTTTTCTATAGTCCACACAGAATCTGATGCTACCATCTTTCTTTGGTACCAGCACCACTGGGGAGGCTCAGGGACTGCTGGACTCCTGGAAACCCCCTCATTCCAACATTTCCTGTATCTCCTCCCTCAGAGTCTCTGACTCTCTCAGGCACCCTATAAAGGGCCTGCTTGATAGGCCTTTGGGGTCCTCTATCCATATGGTGCTGCACCAGGTGGGTACACCCAGGTTTCCCAGTGAATATGCCCCCAAACTACTGCAACACTGCTCAGATGTCTTGAACCTGGGTAGGGTATAATCACTGGGATATTGCTACCCCCTTCCACAGAGGTGTCAATCCAAGCCTCACTGAGGAGATCAGTCACCAGATCCCCTGCAGACTACTCCTGCCATCCACTGCAAATACTCACCACCAGGTCCTCCCTATCATGGTAAGTCTTCATCATGTTAACATGGTACAATCTGTGCCCCTGCCACCTGCATATCAGGTTTGCCATCTAATTAATGTCACTGATCTTCCTTGCCACTTTGAAGGGTCCCTCCCAAGCTGCCTGCAGCTTACTGTGTCTGACAGGAATGAGCACCATAACCTGCTGTCCCACAGCATATTCTTGGGCTCAAGCATTCCTGTTATACCAGACCTTTTTCTGCTGTTGGGCTCCTGCCAGGTTCTTCTAGGCTAAGTCCATATGCTAAAACAAAAAATTATAGAGCCAGCCTACTGTGACCCGTAAAATGAATTTTATTAAATAAACAGCAAAACAGACCGGTTTTGGCTGGACAATGCCACAGCCTTCTTCAGTGTAAAGCAAACATGACAATCAATGCTGTTTAAATATATTCCTCTCAAAACTCATTGGTTGATGCCTAGAACTGTTCATTGAGACCAGGTGGAAATAATCCACCTAGTCTGACAATCCATTTCTTTTCTTTGGCATTTAAAATGGAATGCCAACCTGTCTTATTAGAACGATTCCCTTGTATGATGTCAATAACCATAAAGGAGAATTTAGCGGTAGTATGTACCATTTGGTGTTTGTAAAGTGCATTGTGAATTCTTTTATTCTTAATATTACTAATATGTTCTGATATACGTAGTCTTAGTGGGCGAGAAGTTTGTCCCACATAAAAAGAACCACAATTGCATGTTGCCAGGTAAATCAACCAGTCACTACTGCAATTTGTGAAAAAATGAAGATCATAAACTGAAGCACAGTTCCTGCTGGAAAATTATTTTGATTTACATACATATTGACAATTGGTACAATGACCACAAGGAAAACAACCACTCAGTGGTCCTCCCATCAATGTTGTCTGTGAAAATTGTAAATCATTATTGGTGTTACTACGTTTGTAATGATTGAAAAAAGAAATAAGGTTTTTCCCTTTGCGGAAGGAAAATAACCATCTGCCTGGAATGATACTGGCCAACTCATAATCACATTGCAAGATATTCCAGTGTCTCTCCACACTTTGAATTAGGCTGTCAGAGTTCCTAGCATAGGTGGTTACAAATCTGATGGGTTGTGGTACTGTTGCTGAATGATCACTATAAGTAAGAAGTTCTTGCCTATCCAATGAATTAACATGATGACTGGCCTTTAACACATCTCCCATGCTGTAACCCCGAGATTTAAATCTCCAAGTTAGATCACACTTATGCTGCTGGAAAGAAGAGTCATGTGAACAAATACGTTTTGCACGTATAAATTGAGATTTTGGAATGTTACGTGCGATGTGTGGTGGGTGATAGCTGGAGGCATGGAGGATGGTATTATACTGGGGGTACTTCCTGTACACTTCAGTACCTAGTGTATGATCAGGTAGTCTGTTAATTAATATATCCAAAAATATGATTGTACTTAAATCATAATGTACAGTGAACTGTAACCCCCATGTATTGTTATTCAGATAGGATATAAAATCCATAAGATGATGTTCATCACCCTTCCACACCATCCAAACATCATCCAAGTAACGTCTCCAGATATCAATATATTCAATAAAGATATTATTATGGCAATCATAAATAATATGTTTTTCAACATAGGCCATAAATAAATCAGCATATATAGGGGCAAAAGATGCCCCCATTGCTGTGCCTTTAGTTTGCCAATAACAATTGTCCTTATAATAGAAGACGTTATTTGTAAAACATGTTTGGCTAAACCCACCAAAAAAGAATTAAAATCAGATTGATATAAAACCGCCACTTCAAGCCAATGGGCCAATGCATCCAAACCAGCTTGATGGGGAATGTTAGTATACAAAGAACTTACATCCAATGTACACAGAAACCACCCAGGCTCCAATTGAGTGTCTGAAATAATCTGTAGAAAGTTGGTCGTATCCTGCAATCGTGATCGTACTACATATAACAAGGGCTTGAGATGTTTAGTGAGATATAAGGATAATGGTTCGGTGATATACCCTTTCCCAGATACAATCAGTCTGCCAGGTGGATTCACCGGGTCCTTGTGAATTTTGGGTAGGAAATAAATATACTGAATTGCAGAATCTTTGATCATGAGCTGATACATAACCTCATTAGTAATGATAGCTTCATTCCTAGCCAAAACCAAGAACTGATCAATCTGTTTTTTAAACCTGAAAGTAGGGTCAACAGGCATTGCCGAATAATATCTCTGATCTGAAAGCTGTCTATTTGCCTCCTTATCATAATCACCCCAGTTTAATACAACCACAGCTCCACCTTTATCTGCAGAGATAATAACTATATCTCTGTTGTTCTGAAGTTCCAGAATAGCCTGTTTTTCAACCAACGTAATATTGTTTGATTTAAAATGTATATCCAGACTGGGAAAATGAAGATCTTTGAGCACGCTATTCTGGAACTGATGTACCATGGGGTGCATGGGAGGAGTAAAACTGGATTTATGATATACAAATTTGTCCTTATTATAGTTGCTGTCTGTATCGCCAAAATATAATTTCAAATTCAAATTTCTGCAGAAAGACATGACATCCTGGGCCAATGTGTCTTCAGGAACCATAAAGCCTGGTATGAAAGTAAGACCTTTATTCAAAACTGACATATGGATGGGTGACAAATCAAAATTGGACAGATTTAAAACATTCACATTTTGGATAACATTCAGTTGTTCATTGCCATTTTCAATAGACCTTGTATATTGTGTACGCCTTCTATGTTTCCGCCACCCCCCGCTGGTATTTGGACCTAAA
The DNA here is from genome assembly GCF_019279795.1 of Protopterus annectens. Lineage (NCBI taxonomy): Eukaryota > Metazoa > Chordata > Ceratodontiformes > Protopteridae > Protopterus > Protopterus annectens. The sequence continues at coordinate 906,652,586 of NC_056733.1, forward strand.
GGGATTAGTCCAGATATCCTTTTGGGGTCGGTGAACCTGATACTACTTGGGACTCATTGTCAGTACAGGATGAAACCTCATCTGTGGATGAGCCTGTATCTGCACTCCGTCTTCTCAGAATAGACCGAGGTCTCTTCCTTTATTGATTTGTTTAGGAGAAGGTGTGAACCGTACATGTTTGGCATTAAAAGAAAAAGTATTGGCATTTTGGTAGTCTGCTTGGTCTCTTTGGAACTTTTTGATTTTCCTGGACTTGAGTTGTTCTTCTAGGTTGTGTAAATCTGTGGCTACATTATTGAGTAATTTGTTAAAAAAGGGTTCCCCCTCAAATAATTTGACCTCACTGGCTAGTTTCATGACTGCATCCATGTCCCTATCAATTGCCCCGTCATGAAATTTAGATAAAGCTACAACAAAAGCCATGGTAGCTTCTTGTTGTATTTTGGACCATTGGCTGTTAAGTTCATCATCAATATCCCGCACATGAGGTTGTATCCGTACACGCAAACCTCTCAGAGTTATTCCCTTTGTAATGTATGCCTTAAATAATTTAGAATGCCAAACATTTGATCGTAAAGATCTTAAATGTTTGTGAAGTTTGCCAAAAAGATTTGTACAGGTAGATTCCGGGCTAACAGAATCATTTATATTTGTGCTACTAAGAGTGGAGGACCCAAGCCTAAAAGCTCCAAGATCCTCCCTATCTGTAAGTATCATGGATGCAATCAGAAAACCCAATGTGAACAATATTTGAATGTAGCCACAAGTTAAAGACTAGATCATTCCATTTTAAATGCCAAAGAAAAGAAATGGATTGTCAGACTAGGTGGATTATTTCCACCTGGTCTCAATGAACAGTTCTAGGCATCAACCAATGAGTTTTGAGAGGAATATATTTAAACAGCATTGATTGTCATGTTTGCTTTACACTGAAAAAGGCTGTGGCATTGTCCAGCCGAAACCGGTCTGTTTTGCTGTTTATTTAATAAAATTCATTTTACGGGTCACAGTATGCTGGCTCTATAATTTTTTGTTTTGGTTTATGCTATGGTTGAGCCGTGCATTTGCCTTCGCGCAGGAGGGTCTTTTTCTGTGTTGCACTCTTTTTCACATCCTGCTGGGGGCCTGTGTTCCTGATATTGACTGCGTGGATTTTTCCGCAGTCGTTTGTTTTTTCACATTTTTTGTAAAAGGAAGAGACCTCGGTCTATTCTGAGAAGACGGAGTGCAGATACAGGCTCATCCATAGATGAGGTTTCATCCTGTACTGACAATGAGTCCCAAGTAGTATCAGGTTCACCGACCCCCAAAAGGATATCTGGACTAATCCCTTTAGATCCAAATACCAGTGGGGGGGGGGGACGGGACATAGAAGGCGTACACAATATACAAGGTCTATTGAAAACGGCAATGAACAACTGAATGTTATCCAAAATGTGAATATTTTAAATCTGTCCAATTTTGATTTGTCACCCATCCATATGTCAGTTTTGAATAAAGGTCTTACTTTCATACCAGGCTTCATGGTTCCTGAAGACACATTGGCCCAGGATGTCATGTCTTTCTGCAGAAATTTGAATTTGAAATTATATTTTGGCGATACAGACAGCAGCTATAATAAGGACAAATTTGTATATCATAAATCCAGTTTTACTCCTCCCATGCACCCCATGGTACATCAGTTCCAGAATAGCGTGCTCAAAGATCTTCATTTTCCCAGTCTGGATATACGTTTTAAATCAAACAATATTATGTTGGTTGAAAAACAGGCTATTCTGGAACTTCAGAACAACATAGATATAGTTATTATCTCTGCAGATAAAGGTGGAGCTGTGGTTGTATTAAACTGGGGTGATTATGATAAGGAAGCAAATAGCTTTCGGATCAGAGATATTATTCGGCAATGCCCATTGACCCTACTTTCAGGTTTAAAAAACAGATTGATCAGTTCTTGGTTTTGGCTAGGAATGAAGCTATCATTACTAATGAGGTTATGTATCAGCTCATGATCAAAGATTCTGCAATTCAATATATTTATTTCCTACCCAAAATTCATAAGGACCCGGTGAATCCACCTGGCAGACCGATTGTATCTGGGAAAGGGTATATCACCGAACCATTATCCTTATGTCTCACTAAACATCTCAAGCCGTTGTTATATGTAGTGCGATCACGATTGCAGGATATGACCAACTTTCTACAGATTATTTCAGACACTCAGTTGGAGCCTGGGTGGGTTCTGTGTACATTGGAAGTAAGTTCTTTGTATATTAACATTCCCCATCAAGCTGGTTTGGATGCATTGGCCCATTGGCTTGTAGTGGCGGGTTTATATCAATCTGATTTTAATTCTTTTTTGGTGAGTTTAGCCAAACATGTTCTTACAAATAACTTCTTCTATTATAAGGACAATTGTTATTGGCAAACTAAAGGCACAGCAATGGGGGCATCTTTTGCCCCTATATATGCTGATTTATTTATGGCCTATGTTGAAAAACATATTATTTATGATTGCCATAATAATATCTTTATTGAATATATTGATATCTGGAGACATTACTTGGATGATGTTTGGATGGTGTGGAAGGGTGATGAACATCAATTTATGGATTTTATATCCTATCTGAATAACAATACATGGGGGTTACAGTTCACTGTACATTATGATTTAAGTACAATCACATTTTTGGATGTATTAATTAACAGACTACCTGATCATACACTAGGTACTGAAGTGTACAGGAAGTACCCCCAGTATAATACCATCCTCCATGCCTCCAGCTATCACCCACCACACATCGCACGTAATATTCCAAAATCTCAATTTATACGTGCGAAACGTATTTGTTCACATGACTCTTCTTTCCAGCAGCATAAGTGTGATCTAACTTGGAGATTTAAATCTCGGGGTTACAGCATGGGAGATGTGTTAAAGGCCAGTCATCATGTTAATTCATTGGATAGGCAAGAACTTCTTACTTATAGGGATCATTCAGCAACAGTACCACAACCCATCAGATTTGTAACCACCTATGCTAGGAACTCTGACAGCCTAATTCAAAGTGTGGAGAGACACTGGAATATCTTGCAATGTGATTATGAGTTGGCCAGTATCATTCCAGGCAGATGTTTATTTTCCTTCCGCAAAGGGAAAAACCTTAGTTCTTTTTTCAATCATTACAAACGTAGTAACACCAATAATGATTTACAATTTTCACAGACAACATTGATGGGAGGACCACTGAGTGGTTGTTTTCCTTGTGGTCATTGTACCAATTGTCAATATGTATGTAAATCAAAATAATTTTCCAGCAGGAACTGTGCTTCAGTTTATGATCTTCATTTTTTCACAAATTGCAGTAGTGACTGGTTGATTTACCTGGCAACATGCAATTGTGGTTCTTTTTATGTGGGACAAACTTCTCGCCCACTAAGACTACGTATATCAGAACATATTAGTAATATTAAGAATAAAAGAATTCACAATGCACTTTACAAACACCAAATGGTACATACTACTGCTAAATTCTCCTTTATGGTTATTGACATCATACAAGGGAATCGTTCTAATAAGACAGGTTGGCATTCCATTTTAAATGTCAAAGAAAAGAAATGGATTGTCAGACTAGGTGGATTATTTCCACCTGGTCTCAATGAACAGTTCTATGCATCAACCAATGAGTTTTGAGAGGAATATATTTAAACAGCATTGATTGTCATGTTTGCTTTACACTGAAGAAGGCTGTGGCATTGTCCAGCCGAAACCAATCTGTTTTGCTGTTTATTTAATAAAATTCATTTTACAGGTCACAGTATGCTGGCTCTATAATTTTTTGTTTTGGTTTATGCTATGGTTGAACCGTGCATTTGCCTTCGCGCAGGAGGTTCTTTTTCTAAGTCCATATGCTCCCTAAGCCTTGTCCTGAGGTTTAGGACATATGCCACAACAGACTGCTTTTGGGATTTACACTCACCCTCCCACTAATCACAAATGAAATCTAAAGGCCCCCTCAACCTATGCCCATATAGCAACTCAAAGGGTGAAAAACCTTTGAATTCCTGGAGTACCTCTCTGTATGCAAATAATAGATGGGGCAAATAGTTGTCCCACTCTCTCCTAAACTGGTCTGAAAATGCCCATAGCATGGTCTTTAGTGTAGAGTTTAACCTCTCCACAAGACCATTAGTCTGGGGGTGGTAGGGAGTGGTCTTTAGGTGCTTCACCCCACAGCAATTCCCCAGACAAGCCTGCAGGTCTGACACGAAATTGGCACCCCTGTCAGTTAATATTTCTCTTGGGAAACCTCTCCTGCTGCAAATCTCTAACAAAGCATTTGCCACCTTCTCTGCCTCTTTGAAGGACAGAGCCACCACCTCAGGGTATCTAGTAGCATAATCTACTACCACCAGGATATACTTCTTCCCTGTGGAATTTGCATACTCAGAGGTCTTACAATATCCATAGCTACCCTCTGAAATGGCTCTTCAATCACAGGCAAATGCATCAATGGAGCTTTGACCTTGTCCCCTGCATTGCCTACCTTTTGGCACTGTTCACAGTTCCTACTGTACAGTTACATCCCTTGTAATTCCAGGCCAATAAAAGTTCTGCATAATACATCTCTTGCTATGCTTTATGCCCATATGACCTGCAAAAGAAATGTCATAGGCTATGGCAAGAAGTGCCAGATGGTAGGCTCTGGCCACTACCAACTGCTGTATTACCTCACCCTCTAGCCCTCCATCAGGGGTCCACTCTCTATACAGTACCCTTTGTGCCAGGATACAGATTCCCCTTTTCCTTGAGCATCAGGTGTCTTTTTAGGTACCTCCCTCAAGCTTCATAAGGTAACTGAGCCTTTTTCAACTCCACCTTTGTGAGTCTTTCCAGCTCTCCTTCCACAGGACACCTGGTATCTTCTGACAGTGGTGCCTCACTGTCAGCCTGGGTACTACCACTCACCTCTGTCCCTACAGCCACCATGTCCACGGGAATACCAGTAACTACCAACAGCGGTACCTCACTGTCAGCCTGGATACTACCACTCACCTCTGTCCTTACAGCCACCATGTCCACGGGAATACCAGTAACTACCAACAGTGGTGCCTCACTGTCAGCCTGGATACTACTACTCACCTCTGTCCTTACAGCCACCATGTCCACGGGAATACCAGTAACTACCAACAGCGGTGCCTCACTGTCAGCCTGGATACTACCACTCACCTCTGTCCTTACAGCCACCATGTCCACGGGAATACCAGTAACTACCAACAGCTGTGCCTCACTGTCAGCCTGGATATCACCACTCATCTCTGTCCTTACAACCACCATGTCCACGGGAATACCAGTAACTACCTACAGTGGTGCCTCACTGTCAGCCTGGATACTACCACTCACCTCTGTCCTTACAGCCACCATGTCCACGGGAATACCAGTAACTACCAACAGCTGTGCCTCACTGTCAGCCTGGATACCACCACTCACCTCTGTCCTTACAGCCACCATGTCCACGGGAATACCAGTAACTACCAACAGCTGTGGCTCACTGTCAGCCTGGATACTACCACTCACCTCTGTCCTTACAGCCACCATGTCCATGGGAATACCAGTAACTACCAACAGCTGTGGCTCACTGTCAGCCTGGATACTACCACTCACCTCTGTCCTTACAGCCACCATGTCCACGGGAATGCCAGTAACTACCAACAGCTGTGCCTCACTGTCAGCCTGGATACCACCACTCACCTCTGTCCTTATAACCACCATGTCCACGGGAATACCAGTAACTACCAACAGCTGTGGCTCACTGTCAGCCTGGATACTACCACTCACCTCTGTCCTTACAGCCACCATGTCCACGGGAATACCAGTAACTACCAACAGCTGTGGCTCACTGTCAGCCTGGATACTACCACTCACCTCTGTCCTTACAGCCACCATGTCCACGGGAATACCAGTAACTACCAACAGCTGTGCCTCACTGTCAGCCTGGATACTACCACTCACCTCTGTCCTTATAACCACCATGTCCACGGGAATACCAGTAACTACCAACAGCTGTGCCTCACTGTCAGCCTGGATACTACCACTCACCGCTGTCCTTGCAGTCAACCTGTCCAAGGGAACACCAGTACACCAGTAACTACCAACAGCTGTGCCTCACTGTCAGCCTGGATACTACCACTCATCTCTGTCCTTGCAGTCAACCTGTCCAAGGGAACACCAGTAACTACCAACAGCTGTGCCTCACTGTCAGCCTGGATACTACCACTCATCTCTGTCCTTGCAGTCAGCCTGTCCAAGGGAACACCAGTAACTACCAACAGCTGTGCCTCACTGTCAGCCTGGATACTACCACTCACCTCTGTCCTTACAGCCACCATGTCCAAGGGAACACCAGTAACTACCAACAGCTGTGGCTCACTGTCAGCCTGGATACTACCACTCATCTCTGTCCTTGCAGTCAACCTGTCCAAGGGAACACCAGTAACTACCAACAGCTGTGGCTCACTGTCAGCCTGGATACTACCACTCATCTCTGTCCTTGCAGTCAGCCTGTCCAAGGGAACACCAGTAACTACCAACAGCTTTGGCTCACTGTCAGCCTGGATACTACCACTCACCTCTGTCCTTACAGCCACCATGTCCACGGGAATACCAGTAACTACCAACAGCTGTGCCTCACTGTCAGCCTGGATACTACCACTCACCTCTGTCCTTATAACCACCATGTCCACGGGAATACCAGTAACTACCAACAGCTGTGCCTCACTGTCAGCCTAGATACTACCACTCACCGCTGTCCTTGCAGTCAACCTGTCCAAGGGAACACCAGTAACTACCAACAGCTGTGCCTCACTGTCAGCCTGGATACTACCACTCATCTCTGTCCTTGCAGTCAACCTGTCCAAGGGAACACCAGTAACTACCAACAGCTGTGCCTCACTATCAGCCTGGATACTACCACTCATCTCTGTCCTTGCAGTCAGCCTGTCCAAGGGAACACCAGTAACTACCAACAGCTGTGGCTCACTGTCAGCCTGGATACTACCACTCATCTCTGTCCTTGCAGTCAACCTGTCCAAGGGAACACCAGTAACTACCAACAGCTGTGGCTCACTGTCAGCCTGGATACTACCACTCATCTCTGTCCTTGCAGTCAACCTGTCCAAGGGAACACCAGTAACTACCAACAGCTGTGGCTCACTGTCAGCCTGGATACTACCACTCACCTCTGTCCTTGCAGTCAACCTGTCCAAGGGAACACCAGTAACTACCAACAGCTGTGCTTCACTGTCAGCCTGGATACTACCACTCACCTCTGTCCTTGCAGTCAACCTGTCCAAGGGAACACCGGTAACTACCAACAGCTGTGCCTCACTGTCAGCCTGGATACTACCACTCATCTCTGTCCTTACAGCCACCATGTCCATGGGTATACCAGTAACTACCAACAGCTGTGCCTCACTGTCAGCCTGGATACCACCACTCATCTCTGTCCTTACAGCCACCATGTCCACGGGAACACCAGTAACTACCAACAGCTGTGCCTCACTGTCAGCCTGGATACTACCACTCATCTCTGTCCTTACAGCCACCATGTCCATGGGTATACCAGTAACTACCAACAGCTGTGCCTCACTGTCAGCCTGGATACCACCACTCATCTCTGTCCTTACAGCCACCATGTCCACGGGAACACCAGTAACTTCCAACAGCGGTGCCTCACTGTCAGCCTGGATACCACCACTCATCTCTGTCCTTGCAGTCAACCTGTCCACAGGAGCACCAGTAACTACCAACAGCTGTGCCTCACTGTCAGCCTGGATACTACCACTCATCTCTGTCCTTGCAGTCAACCTGTCCAAGGGAACACGGTAACTACCAACAGCTGTGGCTCACTGTCAGCCTGGATACTACCACTCATCTCTGTCCTTGCAGTCAACCTGTCCAAGGGAACACCGGTAACTACCAACAGCTGTGGCTCACTGTCAGCCTGGATACTACCACTCATCTCTGTCCTTGCAGTCAACCTGTCCAAGGGAACACCGGTAACTACCAACAGCTGTGCCTCACTGTCAGCCTGGATACCACCACTCATCTCTGTCCTTGCAGTCAACCTGTCCAAGGGAACACCAGTAACTACCAACAGCTGTGCCTCACTGTCAGCCTGGATACCACCAGTCATCTCTGTCCTTGCAGTCAACCTGTCCAAGGGAACACCAGTAACTACCAACAGCTGTGCTTCACTGTCAGCCTGGATACTACCACTCACCTCTGTCCTTGCAGTCAACCTGTCCAAGGGAACACCGGTAACTACCAACAGCTGTGCCTCACTGTCAGCCTGGATACTACCACTCATCTCTGTCCTTACAGCCACCATGTCCATGGGTATACCAGTAACTACCAACAGCTGTGCCTCACTGTCAGCCTGGATACCACCACTCATCTCTGTCCTTACAGCCACCATGTCCACGGGAACACCAGTAACTACCAACAGTTGTGCCTCACTGTCAGCCTGGATACTACCACTCATCTCTGTCCTTACAGCCACCATGTCCATGGGTATACCAGTAACTACCAACAGCTGTGCCTCACTGTCAGCCTGGATACCACCACTCATCTCTGTCCTTACAGCCACCATGTCCACGGGAACACCAGTAACTTCCAACAGCGGTGCCTCACTGTCAGCCTGGATACCACCACTCATCTCTGTCCTTGCAGTCAACCTGTCCACAGGAGCACCAGTAACTACCAACAGCTGTGCCTCACTGTCAGCCTGGATACTACCACTCATCTCTGTCCTTGCAGTCAACCTGTCCAAGGGAACACCGGTAACTACCAACAGCTGTGGCTCACTGTCAGCCTGGATACTACCACTCATCTCTGTCCTTGCAGTCAACCTGTCCAAGGGAACACCGGTAACTACCAACAGCTGTGGCTCACTGTCAGCCTGGATACTACCACTCATCTCTGTCCTTGCAGTCAACCTGTCCAAGGGAACACCAGTAACTACCAACAGCTGTGGCTCACTGTCAGCCTGGATACTACCACTCACCTCTGTCCTTGCAGTCAACCTGTCCAAGGGAACACCGGTAACTACCAACAGCTGTGGCTCACTGTCAGCCTGGATACTACCACTCATCTCTGTCCTTGCAGTCAACCTGTCCAAGGGAACACCGGTAACTACCAACAGCTGTGCCTCACTGTCAGCCCGGATACCACCACTCATCTCTGTCCTTGCAGTCAACCTGTCCAAGGGAACACCAGTAACTACCAACAGCTGTGGCTCACTTTCAGGCTCACTGCTACAAGGTAGTTGCTTCCCAGAATTAGCCCCAACTTCAAGTATGGGGTCTGTCTAGGTCTCCCCCAGCCTACCAGACCTACATGCCTGTCTCCATATCTGACTGCGTGTAACTGCATGCACACAAGTTACTGCATTATCAAAATAATTCCCTATCAAGACATCTGCAGGAATATCCTCAAACACAGCTACCTGCTTCCTTCCTTTGCCATACTCCCAGTCAAGTTGAACCATGGCCACAGGTATTTGGAATAGGATCCCCCCTAAAGCTGTGACTGGAGTGGACTGCCCAAGCAAGCACTGTTTCTCTTTAACCACAGCAGGCTTCACAATGGTTATGTCAGAGGCTGTGTCTCTGTCTTAGCAGTGGCCTGTCTTCCATCCACTAAGGATACAAACTCTGATGATAGTTTGGTACCCATGATGACTCCAGACAACTTACTACTGGCACATTGTTATTCCCACTTTCTGGTTCCCTCACCTTTTGTTACCCACCTTGCTTCAGTGGACATTTGTATGCTACATGGCCACTTTGGTTACATTTAAAACATATAACCCCTAAACTTGGCTATGCACCTGAACTAGTGACTTCCCCTGTTACTGGTGGCTCTGTTGGGGTGGTTTAGGCTGCCCACCATGTGTTCCCTTATATCCATGTGCAGCACTGCTTATCCCCATTTCTTGTGCAGTGACGCTCTACTTGCTAAGTAGAGATCCTCTTTTCTCCCCAGCTCATCTGCAGAGTTACACTCCCGGTCTGCCAACCAGATTCTCTTGTCCTCAGGCAAAGTGCTAAAGGCTTGTTCCCTCACCAAAAGGTCTGCCAGCCCTTCAAAAGTGGTGACCTGACACCTACTCGCCCACCTATGAAAATAAGTGCTCAACTCAACAATATGACATACTCTTTCATCTGCCTTGTGTCTATGCTCACAAAACTTTTTTTCTATAAGCTTCCAGGTGTTAACTTATAACAGCTCAATAGACATTGTTTTACCCTATCATAGTTTAAATAAGTATCAGACAATTTAGAAACAGCAGTTACAGCTTTACCATGGAATAAGGGTGTCAGGAACTGTACCCAGAGCTCTTGGTCAACATTATACTATTTACATACCATTTTAAATATATGAATAAAACTATCAAAATGATCACCCTCTGTAAATTGTGGAAGAAATGTACTGACCTTTATTGCTTCTGGGGTTCGGCTATTCCCTTCCCCATTACCTCCATGACCCTGATGAAGAGTCAACATCTCCCTCTCATGTTGTTGCTGCTCATTTATTTATTTATTTAACATTTGTTTATCAGGAAAGTCCGACTTGGAACAAAGTTAATTTTCAGCGGAGGCTCGGGGAGAAACACTCCAGCCACATGTCTTCATAACATGGGAGGAAACTGGACCACCCAGAGGAAACCCACAAGAATGCAGGGATGACATGCAGACTCGACACAGAAGGTACTCCAGCCGAGAATTGAACCGGAGAACCTCTTGCTGTGAGGCAACAGTGCAACCGCTGAACCACTGTGCTGTCCAGAGGACTTCTGCTGCTTCTCCTTTTCTTCAGCTTCCAAAAGTTTGGGCTCCAGTTCACGTCTTGAACTCCAGATGGATTTTTAAGTCCTCTGAGGACAAGGTGAACTGTACTGTTTCTGAAGACTGCACATCCCCAACACCAGACTGGTTGTCTTTCTGGTCACTGGTCCATGCTACAGTTGCAATTAAGGCTGCAATCATTTCCTTTTTAGTCTGGTTAGCATGCACCACTCCTTTGGCTTTGCACACCTTGGCCAACTGGTTCTTTGTCAGCTTACCATAAGCCTCTGCTGACATTTTTGCCTGCTTTTCCTGACTAAACTAAACTAACAAAAATAAATAAAACTGTTCTGCAAATGAAACTCTGGATGTGTACCTTGTGGCTATTGAGAATACACAACTAAAGTCCAATTAATATCCCACTGCTCTGCTACCAATGTATGATGGCCTCTCTACTCTGGGCCAGTAATTAAGGACCCACTGCTCTGCTACCAATGTATGATGGCCTCTCTACTCTGGGCCAGTAATTAAGGAGTCTCAGTCCTCACCACTGACACTGGTGAGAGATAGTCACTAAGAACAGTAATGGATTTACGCAGTAGTTTAAGATGTAGCTCTCTGCATCAAGCACAAGTTCTACCAAGAGCACACAGGAAACATGCTCCAGACCTGGGACTGGACTCTCTGTTGCGATATTTTACTTGAGGGCCTCACCATTTAGTTTCACACAGAAGTGGGTGTGTCACGAATTGAGTGAAAACCTGGTCTGCATTTGTAATTAGCCTTCAAGCAATCGCGCGTGAATACATGATGTGAGAATATTAACGTTTCTCCATGGAATCTTGGCTTTAGGCTCAAAAAAGCTGGCTGTTTCTACTTTTCTGCCATGTCATTCAACAGTGCAAATAATCCTTTCCTGTTAATAACCATTTCAGCAAAATATTTAGGAACTTACGGCTTAGCCAGCCATTTTCCATATTAAGTCTTACATAAATACAGTGGTCTTTACTACCATTCAGTCCTTTTTGCTAAAAGATGTACCTTCTGCTACTCTTACACTATCCATTTAAGGTAATGTAATGTGTTATACATCACATTACACGAATAAGCTGTCAGGAGAAAACATAAGTTTGTCTAGTATGTTGGAGTGTTACTGCTAGTCTAAGGCAGCTCCTTTTCATCTTACATCCTGTCTGACAAGGAATACCAGACTGTTTAAAAAAAAAAAAAGAAAAACTCACTTGTCTTGGCCTGTACCTTCCATTCATATGATTGACTGAACCCACCAGCCCAGTCCTTGAAAAAGTATGTTCTCGTATCTCCATTAAACTGTCTACCTTTGCTCTCCATCTCCTGAGCATGGCCCTTCCTTATCACGCTGTTACTTTTAATTGTGAGTTCTCGTATCTACATTAAACTGTCTACCTTTGCTTTCCATCTCCTGAGCATGGCCCTTCCTTATCACGCTGTTACTTTTAATTGTGAGTTCTCGTATCTACATTAAACTGTCTACCTTTGCTCTCCATCTCCTGAGCATGGCCCTTCCTTATCATGCTGTTACTTTTAATTGTGAGTTCTCGTATCTCCATTAAACTGTCTACCTTTGCTCTCCATCTCCTGAGCATGGCCCTTCCTTATCATGCTGTTACTTTTAATTGTGAGTTCTCGTATCTACATTAAACTGTCTACCTTTGCTCTCCATCTCCTGAGCATGGCCCTTCCTTATCACGCTGTTACTTTTAATTGTGAGTTCTCGTATCTACATTAAACTGTCTACCTTTGCTTTCCATCTCCTGAGCATGGCCCTTCCTTATCACGCTGTTACTTTTAATTGTGAGTTCTCGTATCTACATTAAACTGTCTACCTTTGCTCTCCATCTCCTGAGCATGGCCCTTCCTTATCACGCTGTTACTTTTAATTGTGAGTTCTCGTATCTACATTAAACTGTCTACCTTTGCTCTCCATCTCCTGAGCATGGCCCTTCCTTATCACGCTGTTACTTTTAATTGTGAGTTCTCGTATCTCCATTAAACTGTCTACCTTTGCTCTCCATCTCCTGAGCATGGCCCTTCCTTATCACACTGTTACTTTTAATTGTGAGTTCTCGTATCTACATTAAACTGTCTACCTTTGCTCTCCATCTCCTGAGCATGGCCCTTCCTTATCACGCTGTTACTTTTAATTGTGAGTTCTCGTATCTCCATTAAACTGTCTACCTTTGCTCTCCATCTCCTGAGCATGGCCCTTCCTTATCACACTGTTACTTTTAATTGTGAGTTCTCGTATCTACATTAAACTGTCTACCTTTGCTCTCCATCTCCTGAGCATGGCCCTTCCTTATCACGCTGTTACTTTTAATTGTGAGTTCTCGTATCTCCATTAAACTGTCTACCTTTGCTCTCCATCTCCTGAGCATGGCCCTTCCTTATCACACTGTTACTTTTAATTGTGAGTTCTCGTATCTCCATTAAACTGTCTACCTTTGCTCTCCATCTCCTGAGCATGGCCCTTCCTTATCACGCTGTTACTTTTAATTGTGAGTTCTCGTATCTACATTAAACTGTCTACCTTTGCTCTCCATCTCCTGAGCATGGCCCTTCCTTATCACGCTGTTACTTTTAATTGTGAGTTCTCGTATCTCCATTAAACTGTCTACCTTTGCTCTCCATCTCCTGAGCGTGGCCCTTCCTTATCACACTGTTACTTTTAATTGTGAGTTCTCGTATCTACATTAAACTGTCTACCTTTGCTCTCCATCTCCTGAGCATGGCCCTTCCTTATCACGCTGTTACTTTTAATTGTGAGTTCTCGTATCTACATTAAACTGTCTACCTTTGCTCTCCATCTCCTGAGCATGGCCCTTCCTTATCACACTGTTACTTTTAATTGTGAGTTCTCGTATCTCCATTAAACTGTCTACCTTTGCTCTCCATCTCCTGAGCGTGGCCCTTCCTTATCACACTGTTACTTTTAATTGTGAGTTCTCGTATCTCCATTAAACTGTCTACCTTTGCTCTCCATCTCCTGAGCATGGCCCTTCCTTATCACACTGTTACTTTTAATTGTGAGTTCTCGTATCTCCATTAAACTGTCTACCTTTGCTCTCCATCTCCTGAGCATGGCCCTTCCTTATCACGCTGTTACTTTTAATTGTGAGTTCTCGTATCTCCATTAAACTGTCTACCTTTGCTCTCCATCTCCTGAGCATGGCCCTTCCTTATCACACTGTTACTTTTAATTGTGAGTTCTCGTATCTCCATTAAACTGTCTACCTTTGCTCTCCATCTCCTGAGCATGGCCCTTCCTTATCACACTGTTACTTTTAATTGTGAGTTCTCGTATCTCCATTAAACTGTCTACCTTTGCTCTCCATCTCCTGAGCATGGCCCTTCCTTATCACACTGTTACTTTTAATTGTGAGTTCTCGTATCTCCATTAAACTGTCTACCTTTGCTCTCCATCTCCTGAGCGTGGCCCTTCCTTATCACACTGTTACTTTTAATTGTGAGTTCTCGTATCTCCATTAAACTGTCTACCTTTGCTCTCCATCTCCTGAGCATGGCCCTTCCTTATCACACTGTTACTTTTAATTGTGAGTTGTCATATCTCCATTAAACTGTCTACCTTTGCTCTCCATCTCCTGAGCATGGCCCTTCCTTATCACACTGTTACTTTTAATTGTGAGTTCTCGTATCTCCATTAAACTGTCTACCTTTGCTCTCCATCTCCTGAGCATGGCCCTTCCTTATCACACTGTTACTTTTAATTGTGAGTTCTCGTATCTCCATTAAACTGTCTACCTTTGCTCTCCATCTCCTGAGCATGGCCCTTCCTTATCACACTGTTACTTTTAATTGTGAGTTCTCGTATTTACATTAAACTGTCTACCTTTGCTCTCCATCTCCTGAGCATGGCCCTTCCTTATCACACTGTTACTTTTAATTGTGAGTTCTCGTATCTACATTAAACTGTCTACCTTTGCTCTCCATCTCCTGAGCGTGGCCCTTCCTTATCATGCTGTTACTTTTAATTGTGAGTTCTCGTATCTCCATTAAACTGTCTACCTTTGCTCTCCATCTCCTGAGCGTGGCCCTTCCTTATCACACTGTTACTTTTAATTCTGAGTTCTCGTATCTCCATTAAACTGTCTACCTTTGCTCTCCATCTCCTGAGCGTGGCCCTTCCTTATCACGCTGTTACTTTTAATTGTGAGTTCTCGTATCTACATTAAACTGTCTACCTTTGCTCTCCATCTCCTGAGCATGGCCCTTCCTTATCACGCTGTTACTTTTAATTGTGAGTTCTCGTATCTACATTAAACTGTCTACCTTTGCTCTCCATCTCCTGAGCATGGCCCTTCCTTATCACACTGTTACTTTTAATTGTGAGTTCTCGTATCTACATTAAACTGTCTACCTTTGCTCTCCATCTCCTGAGCGTGGCCCTTCCTTATCATGCTGTTACTTTTAATTGTGAGTTCTCGTATCTACATTAAACTGTCTACCTTTGCTCTCCATCTCCTGAGCATGGCCCTTCCTTATCACGCTGTTACTTTTAATTGTGATTCTCTCACACTTCATTTTAGTGCATTGTGTACCTTATAGCATATATATTCTGTTCCCTCTTCCATCTTTTCTTTGAAAAGAAATGTAACTGTTAGTCTTTCCCCATATATTATATCCTCTGATCCCTTTACTGTCCTTGTTGCATTCACTATTTCTAGCACTCTGATTGTAATATTGGGAATTACTGATGTTGGTAACATTTTACTGTTTTATTTATTGTTATATTACATGTCAGTGCGCTTTTCTTTTTTGACATCCGATGGTACATTCGGAGGGAATGCATATTCATGAATGACATATCACGGGGGTGGGTTTTGGGTGGGGCTTGCTGCTGCACATCTGGTGAGGCCCTCAAGTAAAATATCGCCCTCTCTGTTTCTCCAGATCCCAAGCAAGAGTCACTTTGGAGTACTGTGTCCCAGTTTCAAGTAGCTGACACACACACCTTGTTATTTGATTTACACACACACACACACACACACACACACACACATACACATATTCCTGGGGAAGGCTGGCACAGATTTACTAGCTGTACTCCTTATGCCCAGACTATAAGGTAACCACACTGCCACCTGTCAGCCACTGTAAGGCTCTTACAAGGGTATTCAGTTATACTGAGTAAAATATAAATGGTGGAGTGCAAACAAAGCAGCAAGGTGTTTTGGAGTGGTCAAGATGTCACTAAAATAAGCACAAGTACTCCCAAGATGTTAAACGTATTCTCTAAAAGACCAGCCACAATGAAAGGTATAAAAATATTTAATAATAAATAACATTGAAAACACGAGAATACTAAATATCCAAGTACAATAAACGCCAGCGATTCAATCACATGAGAAATAAAACTAACACAGTTGAACAGATTCAGATAGATGCAGAAAAACACTACTTAACTAATCTCACTCTGTTTCCTGACTGTCTAGAGAATAACTGTTCCCTAGCTAACTTAATTAATACAGGAAGGCATGATTAGATGCAGAGATGCTTACTTCCACAAGGCAAGGTGATGAGCTTCTAACAGACTGAACTGAACAACTAACTGTGATAACTGACATAGATCTTTTATATCAGGTTCCAAAGAAAAACAAAACAAACTGCTGTGAGAGTTCCATCCTCTCAGTGCTGGTTATAGAATAACAGCATATTTGATCACCTCACTCTGGTACAATACACACTCAGTTTTGCTAAGATCTATTGCAGTATCTAAAAGCTATAGAACAATTTCAAAAACTTCTACTCTTCCCTTCCATAATTGTTTGTTTAAACATAAACATTCAATCAGTTATAACACTGTTGATACATTTTTTAATACAAGCATCTGTACAAGTCAGTGTGATAGTCAAATGACAGAAAAATTATTTACAAAACTCCAGCTAACTAGGCTGGCATATGTTACACATGCACTGCCCTATTCTCCCTGGCACAGATGGCAATACCTCACAGTGTCACATCATGTATATTTGTTTACTTGGGTAGTGCACTGATCTCAGTGGACCATTTGCAGGCACAGCCTAGGTGAAAAGAATCAAATAAGAAATGAACACATTTATAGATAGATACAAGAATATGCAACAAAAACAAATATATATACATATTTGCAGATGCAAAAATATGCAATAACAAACATTTAATTCAAGAAGTAGTTTACAATATCAAAACATGGATGGAAAAATGGAATTATGCTTGGCAGAGCTTTATGGATAAGATGTAGTCATAATGCCTGAGATGGCTGATGATACAGGGATAGCAGCATATCATTATACAGAGGGGTATGAAGACATTAGAAGAGGCACGTTGTCTTCTCTATACCGATGTTCTGAGCATGTGCAATACACATACGTTCCCATGCTTGCACAGTACATCAGTGCAGGAGACGTAATGCAGAAAACAAGAATTTCTGTTGCAGTTTTTTAACTATTTAAACAATATATAGATTTACAATGGACAGTGCAAACATATAAAGGAAATCAAGTAGTTTTTTTTTTAGTTTTGCAGAACATACCTGATTTTTGTTTTGTTTTGTTCTGTCTCTTAGCAAAGGCCAGTAGAAAGTCTGGCTGCTCAATGGTACCTCAGTGGTCGGACTTTTTTCAATTAGTATATGCTTGCTGTACAATGGGCATGCTGGTCGGGTTGTCCAATCAGTGTGCTTATTTTTAAATACTAATGAACATTTATTGTATAATTCATTGTAACTCTGTCTGCATACTTACAAAATTTATTGACATTCCCCCAGTATTGTGAATTTCTTTCAGGTGCAGGAATAGGAAAGCTATGTAAATGGAAAAAATATTTATAAGCATTTTGATAGAAATGCAGGATTTTTTTCATGTTGAACAAATAAAATTGGGTTCCTATCGTGATCGAAAATTATCTATGGAGAACGCGTATTAAGCGAACCCGATTGGTCAAAACATCACGCACGTAACACGGAAATCGCTATAGGGAATATTTTCTCTTTACTTCAATGCAGTGTGATCTTGGAGTAGGAATATTTAAGTAGCGGGGGTGTGGGTGTGCAGGCGGGCTTGCTCCCCTGCCTACAGCATTTAGGTAGGTATAGTTTTTTATTTTTATTGTTTTATTATATTTTCGAAATTTCAAACATCGCTCATATGGTGTCGACCATATGGTGTTCGATGTCTGAAACTTTTGAAAATATAATATAGACCCATAAAATTATGTAACCTTATACAACATATAGAGTACTGTGACCAAAAATTTTTTCACCATACAACTCTCTATAAAATGACTAGTGATTCATATGCATAAATATTCAGACTGTTTTATTAATGAGTGAAAGAGCCACTTTCATATTTCTTAAACTAGTATTTGCTTTATATTTAGAACCATTGCCAAAGAAAATAAGGAACTTAGAAATTCAAGGATATCATTGGTATGGTATGTAATAACTCTACTTAACTATAACTATACCATGTCAATGTGAAGCTTTTCTCCCTGGGCTTCCACTGAAAATGTGATATTATCTCAGACAGACTTTCCTGGTAAACAAATTTCAAATAAATAAATACTTCATTTTATCATGTCCACATAAATATGGGTATTGCTGGACCAATTTATATGTGAGTACATAGTTTATAGATATAGTCTTTATTTTATCTTCCTTAATTATATATCCTAAAAAAAATCAGAACTGTCTCAGAATGTTCCAAAACACTGAGATGTCCTTCTCTGGTTCTATCAGGTACAAATAATATCATCTGAAAATAAAGCCAACTTTTTCCTGAATACCATACCAATGATATCCTTGAATTTCTAAGTTCCTTATTTTCTTTGGCAATGGCTCTAAATATAAAGCAAATACTAGTTTAAGAAATATGAAAATATAGACCCATAAAATTATGTAACCTTATAACAACATATAGGGTACTGTGACCAAAAATTTTTTCACCAGATCACATGTAGCTATTGTATTGATAGTTGGTCCCAGAAATTTGATGAAAGTCATATTAAACGTTAGTAAAAGCCGTACACCTTTGGTTGTAAATGCAGATCAGGGATACTTGATATGTTAATGGAGTACTACCATTTGGCTATATTGGCAGGTTTGTTATGCTTCAAGGTCTATTATGTATTGTGTGAAGTTGTTGGTTTTTAGCGCATTTTGATACGCTTGTTTTGTATAAGTGATGACGTTGGGATAGGATTACGTACAGCGCAGACCTTTGAGAAGTTTTGATTAGAGCACTATTAGATGTTCACGCATGCGCGAATTTGGGATTTACTGTTTTAATACTTGGTAGACATATATGTTTGGGATCAGGAATCTGGTTACTTTTTTCTTATTATAAGCACTTGATGAGAGGATACGATGACTTGGATGACTTATATTACTTGGTAAGTGCAATTTTACAGTAACTTTAAAGTATGTTATGAGTTATTTTCTGTCGCCAGTTCGACGTTGAGAATTTAAGACAGAATGTATCAATGAACGCTTATATCTTTATTACGCTTGCTGTTGGATAAGCATGTTTATGCTAATGGCTGATGGTCAAGCAGGCTATTTTAAGAGATGTTTAAGGAAGGGTTAATGTGGAGTAGAGTATTCTACGTTTTTATTGAAGTATATTTAGTGTATGATTATATTTATTGGTAGTGTATATAGTCGCTATGAAGGTTTTGAAAATGTTTTATAAACAATTTGCAAATGTTGGATGATTTTTAGTAATTATTTGTATTAAAACACAGTTTAGGCTCATTATAGAAGTTTATTATGTGCCACAGTTGATGTGAAATGTGCTTATATGGGAGATGAATTTTGTGAAATGTGTATATATTTTTAAATGTTTATGCTAGTAACTATCTGTTACTAAGGAAATGAAGTCACAATATGAATGTGTTTTGATTGGTGTTTAAGATTTTAAATTAATGGTATCTGCTCAGTCTAGTATGGTCTGATGAAGCTGTTGTGAATACGCTTACCATTGACTGAGTGCACTCCGCATTAAACTTGGTTTATTTTATTTTGGAGTCTTCTGAGTCGTTGTGTATATCGTTTAGGTGTGGAAATATCTGTGGTTTGTCCTTCCTGGAAAATACAGATGGAATAGATACATGGTTGCTATTGCTGGCGTTTTTGTTATTATATTACTCATTGTTGGTGTTTTATCCAGCGTAGCATTTGCCTACAGAGGTGTCGCTGCCTTTTTGTTGACTGGTTTTCTATACGTTTTAGTGGCCTCTACACCTTGCAAGGACATGGCTGAAGGGAATGAAATTAACATTTACCTTAATGAAGTTAATGTTAGGAATGACAGTGTTATGCGTAAGGGCCAAGAAGTTTTGACTGGTCCTGCCTATTGTCGATCAGCTGATAGATTCAAGGCACTTGTATCTGGTACCGACAACGTTTTGTTGGTATATGAAGGTGTTGGTGGTGAAGTGGTTACATCTGTCGGAGAAAAGGAGAATGGTGACCTGAAGAGGGCTATGGAGAACTTAGAGAATGACCTCATTAAGCTAAAAAGAATGCAATTACAGAGACAACATTTTGAGGCTTGCTTACAGAAGAAGATTGTGCCTAGAGGATTAAGAGTACTCAAAATGCTGACATATGGGACACAATATCCTGAACTATTGGCCAAATGGCAAGAACTAAATCTTGAGGTGAGTGCCAAATACTTAACCTTATTGAATGAGTTTTTTAAGCCGGAAGAAGATGATCTTAGAACATCCATTAATGAACAACAGAACAGTTTATATAATTTGTATCCGAAGAGTAATGTGGACATTCTTATGGAACCCTTATTGGATAGTATTTCAGTATTTGAAAGGAAGCTGCTCATACAGAAAAGAAGTAAAATGGATAGAGATATCCGAGACTTCCAGCTAGGCCATGTCTTCACCTGGCCTAGAGTCAACACTAATTTCAATTCTAATCATGCTAATAATGATAATAATAATGCCAGCAATGCACTTAATACCAGCACTAGACCTAGGCCTGGCAACAGCTCTAGTGTTTCTATGGTGCCTTCCAATGAAATGACAGTTGCCACAGATGTTAAAGAGCTGACACTAGTTCCTGAACAGACAGCATCCAATAAACAACCTAACTGCTCTGTTTTATGCAGAGATGATGTGATAGTCATTGAATCCCATACCAGAGAAGGACATCCATCTATGGATGTGCGACCAAAGGATGTTATATCCAATGTACAAGGGCAAAAAGGGAACTTTCCACAGGTCCCTTTACCGATTTCCACATTCGACAGGCAAATGAGAAGAGGGCGGTCAGTAAGTCGAGGGAGACAGAAGCACAAAATCTTGCTCGAAAGAATGAATGGAAGAACTTTAAAGAAAATGTGGAATCAAAAGGGGAAAGGACTTAATTTGGAACATTTCAGATAAAGTACTAGATGAGCATGAAGTCTCAGTCCTTAACAAAGGACTTGGCTTCATTCCATCTATTGACAGTAATCTTAGTGACTTAATAATTGATTTGAAAACATTCACCAGAAATGTTTTGTTGAAGTTAGAATTTGGTGGTGAAAGTGTAGATCATGTTAAACCCTTCAAAAGATCTAGTCTATATATGCCTAGTACACATCCATTAGTACATGCCTTTGACATACTAGTAGAGGATGATTTACATAAATATTTTGAGAAAAAGCATAGTAGTATGGTGAGAGGTAGGTATAATAATTTAAGTAGTAGAGAAAGAAATGCTATAAAGGCTCTACAGAATGACAGTAATGTTATTATGTGTCCAGCTGATAAAGGTGGACCGATTGTTTTGATGAATACTGATGCTTATAGAGCCTCAATGTTGAGTATGCTAAATGAAAGTAAATTCTATGGTGTTATTGATAGAGGAGAGGCTGAAGACAAAGCTGATAGAGTTAAAATTATATTGAAGGGTTTATTAGAGTCTGGTGATATCACCACCGATCTGTTAAAGTTCTTTCTAGTTGAAATACCTGTGATTCCCATAATTAAAGGTCTTTCTAAAATTCATAAAGATGGTACCAACCCACCCATGAGACCTATTGTCTCTGGGAGGGGGTAGTGCACAGAACCATTATCTGTTTTCATAGAACAACATCTGAGACCCATTGTTAATAATAGTTTGAACATATTGAGGGACTCACAACAATTCCTGAATGAATTTTTTACCTTTTGTGAAAACAATAGGAAACGTGCCCAGGAGGTTATACTTGTGACATTAGATATACAATCACTATTCACTGTGATTCCCAATACAGTGGGTATTGATTCTGTTAGACGTTTTTTGAATAGACATAGCACTTATGATGAATCTTTGATTAGTTTGATTAGTCAGTTTTTAAAACTAGTATTAGAGAACAATGTGTTTTCGTTTGATGAGTTCACATTTCTTCAGCATGATGGCGTAGCTATGGGCACCCCATGTGCCAATAGCTACGCCAACATGGTATTAGCCTTATGGGAGGAGGATTGTCTGTACAAGATGGATCTATATATGAGATATGTTTGTTTTTATAAACGTTTTGTAGATGATGTGTTTCTTCTTTGGGATGATACAGTTGAAACATTATATATGTTTGTTGATCAGTTGAATAGGACCACTGGGTATTTGAGGTTCACCTCGTCAGCCTCTTATAAACAGGCTACTTTTTTAGATATCTTTGTTAAGAAATTGGATGATGGCAACTTTGTTACAGGTGTATACAGGAAGGATTGTTATAAGAATACCCTGCTACACAGAAGAAGTATGCATCCCAAGTATGTATTTCAGAATGTTGTAAAAGGTCAGGCCATGCGGACATCTAGGCTTAGTAGTACCAATATAGGTTTTAACCAAGAATTAGAGGGCTTGAAATCTAGGCTTTCAGACAGGGGATATACCCAGTCTGACATTGCTACTGGTATGCAGGATATACACTCTTTGAGAGAGAGTAGGGCTAAGCCCTATTTTTCACACAAACTTGGGAATGAGCCTCATATTAGAGCTCACATTGACAATAGGTTAAAAATACCCATGTATTTCACCAGTGATAGAAATAATATCTACAATATTTTTCAAAAGCATTGGGGTATTCTCCTTACAGACCCTATAATAGCTAGTATGGTGGGAGATAAACCTAGTTTTAGATATAAGAATAGGAAAAATATTAGGAGGTTGCTTTGTCATACAGTTACAAATAAAAATGAACCGGAAGTGAAGGTGACATACCCATGTGGTAATTGCAATTTTTGCAACCATATTGACAGTTTGAACTGTTTTATCCATCCAGATACAGGCAAGCAGTATTGTTTCAACTGTAATGCCAGTTGTGATACCCAGCATGTTGTTTATCTTGCTAAATGTATACAATGTTTTTCATTTTATATAGGAAAAACAGATAGACAACTTAAGAACAGGATTAGAGAACATCTATATAATATTAGAACAGGCCTACAAACTAATGCTTTAGCAAAACATGTGATGTCTACTGGTCCTGCACATTGTTTTGAGTTTATGGCAGTAGATGTAATTTTACCTAGTCCCAGGGGTGGAAATGTTAAAATGGTAACTGAAGAGTGTGAAATGAAATGGATAATTCACCTTAGAGCGGATGCAGGAAAAGGCTTAAATGATAGATTGTCTATTAAACCTTCCTTACGCATTAAAAGTCTTAGTGTAAGGTAAGGTTAGTTGTATATATTTTTTATATAAAGAAAATCTTAATAGCATATTTAACATTATATTTATGTGTTATATATAGTGTTTGATTGAGGTCTATGTCATTCTATTTTGTTGTTTGGGTCTAGTTAGATCTATAGTACATGTTAGTAATGAAGTTTTCTTGCTATGTTGATTTGATTTTCTATATGAAATTTGAAAGTATTAGCATGTTTTTAGTTTCAGACTTCTTCTTGTTTTTTATTCCCCGTATATGCCAATATGAAAAAAAGTTTTAGTGATATTTTTCTCTATATGTAGAATTGATTTTGTATATGAAGTCTATAAGTGTTAATATGTTTTTTAGCTTCAGACTTCTTGTTGTTTTTTTGTTTTTAAGTCTTGAATATTTATGCATATATGTGGATTAGTATTGAATTGCTCTGAGATCCGTGATTAGTGTACCAGATCACATGTAGCTATTGTATTGATAGTTGGTCCCAGAAATGTGATGAAAGTCATATTAAACGTTATTAAAAGCCGTACACCTTTGGTTGTAAATGCAGATCAGGGATACTTGATATGTTAATGGAGTATTACCATTTGGCTATATTGGCAGGTTTGTTATGCTTCAAGGTCTATTATGTATTGTGTGAAGTTGTTGGTTTTTAGCGCATTTTGATACGCTTGTTTTGTATAAGTGATGACGTTGGGATAGGATTACGTACAGCGCAGACCTTTGAGAAGTTTTGATTAGAGCACTATTAGATGTTCACGCATGCGCGAATTTGGGATTTACTGTTTTAATACTTGGTAGACGTATATGTTTGGGATCAGGAATCTGGTTACTTTTTTCTTATTATAAGCACTTGATGAGAGGATACGATGACTTGGATGACTTATATTACTTGGTAAGCGCAATTTTACAGTAACTTTAAAGTATGTTATGAGTTATTTTCTGTCGCCAGTTCGACGTTGAGAATTTAAGACAGAATGTATCAATGAACGCTTATATCTTTATTACGCTTGCTGTTGGATAAGCATGTTTATGCTAATGGCTGATGGTCAAGCAGGCTATTTTAAGAGATGTTTAAGGAAGTGTTAATGTGGAGTAGAGTATTCTACATTTTTATTGAAGTATATTTAGTGTATGATTATATTTATTTGTAGTGTATATAGTCGCTATGAAGGTTTTGAAAATGTTTTATAAACAATTTGCAAATGTTGGATGATTTTTAGTAATTATTTGTATTAAAACACAGTTTAGGCTCATTGTAGAAGTTTATTATGTGCCACAGTTGATGTGAAATGTGCTTATATGGGAGATGAATTTTGTGAAATGTGTATATATTTTTAAATGTTTATGCTAGTAACTATCTGTTACTAAGGAAATGAAGTCACAATATGAATGTGTTTTGATTGGTGTTTAAGATTTTAAATTAATGGTATCTGCTCAGTCTAGTATGGTCTGATGAAGCTGTTGTGAAAGCGCTTACCACTGACTGAGTGCACTCCGCATTAAACTTGGTTTATTTTATTTTCGAGTCTTCTGAGTCGTGTATATCGTTTAGGTGTGGAAATATCTGTGGTTTGTCCTTCCTGGAAAATACAGATGGAATAGATACATGGTTGCTATTGCTGGCATTTTTGTTATTACATTACTCGTTGTTGGTGTTTTATCCAGCGTAGCATTTGCCTACAGAGGTGTAGCTGCCTTTTTGTTGAAAAGTTATTACAAAGCCTAATAGAGAATAGTGACATAGTAACTAAGTAAAACAATTCAGCTTCCGCTTATACAGTGTGAACCTATGCATACATAGTGCAAATATTTAGACAACTATAACAAGTTGAAAAAGGACACTGTCAATGGATAAAAGTATTTACTAGTTGCAGTTCACAGAGATGACACTAAACACACTGAGTTCATACTTTGGAACAGTAAAGACTAGATAATATAGCCCAGGCAAAAAAATATATTTGATCTTTGTCTAAGAAATAGATTTTACTAATTCCTTCTTTCCGAACATAGTCAAAGTATGCTGGGGGGTGTGGAAGGAGGGAGAGGCTAGTTTGCCCTGGGGTAGTGCAAGAGCAGAGCCAGAGTTTATTTAAGTGGTCTTTTAATAATAGGTTGAAGTTAGAGAGGTTAGATCTTATTTGCAGGGGGGTAGGATTCCATTTTTAGTGACAGAGTATGAGTATTGACTTTGGCCAGAGGATTTGTGGGGTTTATATATATACTGAGAAGATGTTATTCATTAGATGGAAGTAGTCTATTAAGGTGGTAGGAATGGTGAATAGGAGTAAAAGCAGGGCAGTCATTGTCTTCGTGAATAATATTGTGTGTGGAGATAAGCTGTATGTAATCTAAGTGTTCAGGCAGTTTGAGCTAATTCAAAAAACTAAGGGCAATACGGTGGTGGTTACGATATTGTTTGTTGGTGGAAAATTTTGCAACCTTATTATAGTAGGCCTCCAGCTTCATTTTAACCATAGCCTAAAGATTGGTTAGGATGGGTGCACTGTATAAGAGAGATGGGAGAAGGTAGGTGGTGGCAAGAATGTTTTTGGTTATGTTGCCAAGAAAGTTTTTATATCTGTAGAGCATTCCTAAATTTTGTTGTATTTTTTGTGTTATTTAGACCATGTATGTCAAATTTAAGTTTGTCATCTGTAATTACTCCAAGACATTTTGTATGGGAGACTACTTCTATTTCAGTTTTCTTTAGTGAAAAGATTTTTAAATTATTTTATCAAGCATGTGTGATTTGGGGAAAATAGCAATAGCTTTGTTTTAGTAGTAGCTGGCATTATGGAGCCATTTCTTACTAAGGAGAAAGCTTCTTGTGTGATATGGCAGTGTTAAGGGAGGTTATTAGATGCACATATAAGTACAGAAACACCAGCATATCATGTGAGAGAATCTGGGCCTATGGAGGTACAGAGGTCATTGATAAAAATATTAAAGAGGAGGTAACCAATAATAGAGCCTTGGGGCACACCAGTGGAGACTTACAGGTAGGGGGAGAGAGAGTATTCTGCCATTTCACAGACTGGAGCCTGTCAGTTAAATAGATATTTAATCACAGTATTGAAGAAGGGGATGGTCCAAGTTAAAACAGTTTATACAGGAGATTAGGATGAGAAACCGAATCTAAAGCTTTTGACAGCTCGACGAATAAGGATGAAACAAGTCTGTCTGAGTTCCCTGTATTTGTTCTCAGTGTCAGTGAATGATAGGAGAGCAGTTGTACTGTATGTTGGGTGGATGTTAAGAGCTATTCTTCTAGAAGATAGTTTAGAAGATGCTTATGCGTACACCTTTCAAGAATCTTTGATAGAGGTGATAATATTGCGATACGTCAAAAGTTAGAGACGTCAGCCGAGATGCCACCTTTATGAAGAGGGATAACACAGGATTTTTTTCCATAGTGAGGGTACATAGGATGCAGCTGTTGATCTAGTGATAAGGCTCTACACTGGGTATGTTGGCATCGGCAGCCATCTTTAGGTATTCAGGTAGGAGGTTGTAAGCTGCACTGGATCTGGGTTTGGGTTTAAGTAGAGGTTTTTTAATCATTGATTTGGAGGCAGGTCCTACGTGGAAGTTGCTAGCAATAGATACAGAGGGCAAATTAGGTTCAGGTGGGGATGTTGGGGGGGTGGGGGCTGAGTAAAGGAAGTGTTGCTGTGTATGGTATATGGAGATTCTTGGATTTGGTATAACCTGTTTGCTGAATTACTAGGTTTGGGTGTTATTGATGGGACTGTAGAAACACTGGATGGGGCTGAAGAGTTTTTAGATAGGAAACTAATGCTTTCTGTGAAGTAGGTATTGAACAAGGTTGCAATTTCTAGTAGACAGCTATTATGCAAAGGGTTTGGTTCCTTGTTTGAGCCTAGATGTAATATGTTATATATTGATGTCCAGAGTTTTTTGGGGTCATTTTTGTGTTGAAGTTGTAGGTGGCTATAATATTGTTTTATATCTTGGGTAACTTGTTTTTTAAGTTGCAGGTTATAGCGAGTTTTAAGTTTAAGCCATTCTTTCCAAGCCTTGTCTCTGTTAGACATTGCTAGCAGTGACCCATGGTGATTGGTTAATTTTCACTCTTGTTTTGTGAAGTGAGACATGGCTGTTTAAAGTATTTAAGAATAATGTGTTAAAAGTATTGACTGCCACATGGAGTGGAAGAGTTTTTAGGACAGATCAATTAAAGGGTTTCAATGTATTGATGAATGAGTCTATATTGACTTTAGAAAGGTTTTGGATTATTTTGAGTTGGTGAGTGTTAGCCTGCTGGGTGGTATTTTTATGGGTATAAGCTGAAATGTAGTTAGTTTAGATGGGTTCCGGAGGTTGTAAATTTAGCAGGAACAAAGACCGGTACCCAGGCCAGCATTGTCCCTTTTATTGCCAGTATTATTAAACCTAGTGTGTCTTTTGATAAGTTGTGTATAACCGTAAAGGTTTATACTAGCTGAGGGGAAAGTTTCATGTAAAGTTTTGCCAGTTAATATTAACATCTCATAGTATGATTTTTTTTTTCATAAGTGATATAATTAGTTGTCCAGGACAGGATTTCTTCTAAAGTTGTTATATTGTTTCCAGGTGGGATATAGACTGTAACAGAACAGAGCTGTTTTTTATTGTTAAGCTTTAGCGAGTGATATTGTATGAACTTGGACAAATTAAGACTACCCCTTCGACTTTCTTGTGTGGCCTATCAGCTCTGATAATACTGTTGCCTGGAGGGAGTAGTTCAGTATTGTTACTGTTAGGCCTTTTCTGTGATGGGAAGAATATTAGGGTTATACTGTGATATCCAGGCATGTAGCACTATAATTTTGTTGCAAATGCTTTGGAGGTTGAGAATGACAATATTCATTTTTATTTTGGAAGACAAATGGGAAAATGATGGGGTGAGGGGATTGAAGTGGTAGTTTTATTAGTACGGATAGGTGGTTGTATGTTTTGGGGGCCTGGTTTGGGTGGATATCACCACACTGTGGGATTTTTGAGAGATACGGTGGTGCAGCGGTAGCATTGTTGCCTCACAGCAAGAGGTTCTCCCGTTTGATTCTCGGCTGGAGTGCGGGGAGTGCCTTCTGTGTGGAGTCTGCATGTCCTCCCCATGGTTGGGTGGGCATTCGAAAGACATGCGTAAATGGGCGTGCCTTCGTTGAAGGTTGAACATCGAGCTGGCACCTCGGCGTTCGTGAAAATCTACTGCCAATCATTAGCGGACAGGAGTTCCGCTGTGGCAACCCCTAACCTGGAAAAGCCGAAATACAACAACAGTGTATTGATTTAGGGTGGACATGTATGATTTTGAATTTTTGAGTAGATTGGTGTTAGTGAAGTATTTTGTGCTAAAAATAAAGACAAATCAAGAGATTAAAAAAGCAGGAGGCTACATTGGTACAGCTACTCCTGATTTCATAGTGTGCTGAGTAAACTGCAGTAGCAGAGGTGGATATAAGTGAATGTATACACTGATAGTTTGCTAGGTTGCTAGTAGCAGCAGAAAAAGACATGAAGCTTGGAGAAACATTTTACATTTTTGTGGGTATAGAGAACAGGAAAACGGGAAGAGAAAATGTGAAGTATAGTATGTAGTATGAAGTGGAGGGAGGCAGAGGTGAAGAGAAGTAAGTGGAGAAGATTTGTCTTATTAGTTAACTCTAATTATGTAATAATGAGAAAGGAAATAGAGTATAAGTTATATCTGAAGTCAGTCAGAGGCAAATGGAGTGGAATATAACTAAAGACACCAATAATGAAATTTAGGAGCATGTAATATTATGAACAGCAGATGAGGCAGATGTAATTTCTTTGGCTGGGAGGAGTAAAGTCCCGTAAATGGTTATTTGTAAGACGGTTATATCATTGCAGGTTGGAAAAGTTAGGGAGTCTTATGATAGGTTGGAATTTTGATAGGCAGGGGTAGGCCCAGAATAAAGGAAGCGATGTCAGGGGTGGGTGGGAATGGGGGTAGGGTGAGGAGCGAAGAGAAGATGAGCATAGTGAGGTGAAGCACAGTGAGATCAAACTGAGTCCTGCAGGAAAGCAGTCAGTCAGGCTTATGTAAGTTAAGCAAAAATGTCTTACTAAACTAGAACACAGCAGTAGCAGTGACAGTATTAAAAACTAACAGCAAAATGTTGTAAGAAATAAGACAAAAAACAGTGCGGAATGGAAAGATTTCCATCTTCCGCTCTGGAGTACGTGCTCAGAGTTGGTATATTTAAGTTCTGGGGGGTATGGGCAGCATGAAGGTAAGATTTTGTTGTGTTTTTTTTTTTTTTTTTTTTTTTTTTATATATGGTCGATATTTCGAATGTCAATTATATGGTGTCGGCCACATGGTTTTCGACATTCTGAAATGTTGGCTATATCAAGTAGACCCGGGGGCAGAGCTATTTAATATGTCCAGGAATATTTAATTGAAGGTGAGTACGACATCCTCTACAGAGAGGTATTTTAGGATGGAGCAGTTGATGGACTGAAGTATGAAAGATTTCAGATGAATTTATGTTTATGTTGTTTTGACTGATGCATTAACCTTTGGAAAGTATCGGTAGGGAGGTGGTCACTAAGGGAGTCTGAGAGAATTCCACAGGTGCTATATTTGTTGTGATTAGAGAAAGTAATCTAGTTAAGAGTGGAGTCATTACTGAGAATTTTATTTTTGCATGTAGAGGCATTAGTAAGTTGTGTTAGACCAAAAATATTTATGCTTGTAATTGGGAATGTAGTGGCAAAACCATGCCAGTCAATAGTGACATTACTTAGTGTGATTTTTCATTGGGGAAAGTATTGGTTAACCAGTAGAGGGTGTTTTCTAGTGTCCCTATATTCTTTTCTGGGGATATAGAGAATAATAAATGAAAGTCTTTTGTGGTTGTTTAGTTTGAGGAAAGAAATATGGAATTCAGCATTGCGGAATTTAGGTATTATGTTGCTGTAGTACCTGGTGGGTAATTTCATATGGGTTTGAGTATTAAAGGGCTGCTCCAGCAGCTTTTTTCTGTGGACATTCCACTTGGATAATATTAAAGCTGGAGGGGGGGGGGTCAATATTTCTCTGTCTTGTATGTAGGGTTTGAGCCAACTTTCAGAGATGGCTAGTGTATCTAGGAGATAATGAAGCATCCAGGCATACAGTTCAGAGATTTTGTTAGATGTACTATGTATATTTATAGAGACAATATTTAATTACTTGTGACATGGAAGGGGATGGTGTTGGGTATTGTTATGAGATGTTTGTAGGTTGTTGGCATGATTAGGACCTGGATCTCCAATAGAGGGTTATGGTAGAGTATACAAATGAAAAGAAACAGTCCGACTGGCTAAGGACCTCATCAACCTTGGCTTGAACACCTGCAATGGTTCTCCAGAATTAAACTTATACCTTTTTATGTCTCCAACTGTGTCTCACTATGGAGCTATCATCAGTTTGCACCATGTAAGGCCTTGGTTCCCATTTTTTATTATAGCACCTGCTGCCACTCCCTTTCTCTCCTCCTCCAATTTATGGTGCACCATTGAAGGTAGAGGTTGGGTGGAATATTGTTAGCCATAAAAGTCATTTACGGGGATCTTTTTGCTTTTTGGTATCTGTCTATGATGGACTTACATAAATTTTTTTTTTTTACAGTTTGGATTTCTGTATTGGAATTTTTTTTAAACATCTTTATTAAATTGTTGCATTTTAAATTGTAATATGGGTCTATGTACATTAATAGTAAACAAAGCATATTAACATTTTCCATCATTGCAATATACGTATGTATAATCTTTTCTTTTTAACACTGTTTTTCACCCCATAAGCTACTCTGCTCCCATCTTCAATTTAACTTCATTCCGATTCCTGAACAGTATTCTGCATTCATTATTCCCAAAATTTCAAATCATTTATATGAACAATTTTAATTTCCTTTCTAAAGAGTCCACCTTAGGTTCCTTTATTATCATTACAATATTCAGTACTTCAACTACAGTTGCTTCAGATTTTGATTCCTGTTTTCTAGTAATTGTTGTTTTGGCAGCTAATAGCATCACACTTAGTAAGGCCTTACTATGTCTAGGCAATTCATTTTCTATAACCCAGCACAAAAGAAGCGTTTCCTTCATTACAAACATTTGACGTCTTTCTGTTTCACTCTTGCAGTATTCCTTACAATAGGGATCCTCTGCCAAGGGTGGCCCAACATTCGGCCAATAGACCAAAGCCTTTAGGTTGCTAAGGTATGCCGTACATTGGGTCTACTTGATATAGCCAACATTTCAGAATGTCGAAAACCATGTGGCCGACACCATATAATTGACATTCGAAATATCGACCATATATAAAAAAAAAAAAAAAAACACAACAAAATCTTACCTTCATGCTGCCCATACCCCCCAGAACTTAAATATACCAACTATGAGATCGTACTCCAGAGCGGAAGATGGAAATCTTTCCATTCCGCACTGTTTGCAGATGTCGGTTCCGCATGGTCGACATTTTGAATGTCAATCATATGGTCTTGGCCATATGGTCTTCGACATTCTGAAATGTCGACCATGTGAAGGGGACCCCGTACATCATATGTATCCTCCCCACATACAGTGTAGGGCATAAAGGTGATGTCCCGACATATCATCCTCAGAAATTCTTTTCCACCAGTCTGAACTTCATATTCAATTGTCAGTCTGAATTCTTGCTTCATTTGGTGGTTCTCCAAGCTGTTTTCAGATAAGTACCCCATTGGAGTTTTGTTCTTACCTTTTTTCTTTTGTTGTTTGTGGGGTTCATGTCATCCAGAAAGAGTAAATGCCAGTGCGGGAGACAGATTCCATATAATGACCAACACAAGCAGTATTTATTTTGTCTAGGTGCTTCCCACAACCATATGGCCTATTCTATTTTCCAGGCTTTCATTTTGAAGACTGTACATAGTCAGCTTTTCTTTTTAACTATATGTTTGGAAAATCAACTTCTTAAACTTTTGGCAAAAAACACCATGGAAAGGACTTCCCACTCCGAGGGTCAGCCATCTGCAAAGAAGAAGGCCAATAAAACTAGGTCTGATTTTTAGGCTATGCTGCCTCCACTGGATGTCTCTTTCAAGGCTAGTGAAAGCTTGGAAGGTCATCTGGCTTCTGGGTTGGATTCCTTTGCTGTGACGTATTCAGAGGCTGGCATGGATCCAGCTTCACTCATATCCCTGGAGGCCTTGTAGATGTCTGCTTTGGATGCTCAGGGGGAACCACAATTGATCATTACCGAAGAGCTTAGAGGTGTTCCTCAGATTTAGGTTAGGGAAGAGGTACTGGTTACAATTATAGTGTCATACAGGGTCTGAGCCTTCTAAGTTTTATAAGGCTGATATCTCTTTAAAGGCGAAACAAAAAACTAAACTCTTTAAAGAAGAAACAAAAAAATAAACACATTTCTCCTGCTCCTAAGGACCCTCAGAGTGAATGGCAGAATTTCACTTTAATGCCCTTATGGTTTTGAAGTCTCCTCAAGGAGTTTCTGTTGAAGCGCCCCCCCCCCCCCCATTTCTTCTACCCCTCTTAAGAGACACAGGGAACAGGATTCTTCTGAGTAGGAGGAATATTTGGATGAGGAATCCCTTGTCTATTCTTCCCAGATTCCTCCTCCTATAAACTATGGTTCTGAGGAAGAGGAGTCCACTAGACTCTCCTTTTGAGGAGATTTCCTTTGGGGACACAATTTACAGAGGGATGGAATTTCTCAAATGGGATTGTGCCCAGTTGTTTGAGGTTCAGAAGAGGTATTACACACTTCTGCAAATGGACTATCCTAGACCTTCTGCTGTTCCTCCTGTTCTGGCTGCTTGTTGGATACCTTTTCTGCTGCATCTCAGGCTCCTGATTCCCAGCCTCCTGCTCCCAAAAAGCCTGATAGGTTTTATAAGGTGCATGATGATTACAAGTTCCTTTATAAGTGCCCATCAGCTGATCCTTCTGTGATGTCTGTGGCATCTGACAACCCATCAAAGTTACTACCTTCTACAAAGTTGCTTCCTTCTGATAAAGACAGCAGAACTATGTAAAGATTGGGTAAGAAGGTATATACCTCAGCTACCCTTGCTTTTAGGGCTGTCAGTTATCAGACCAACATGACAAGATATATTTTGGCTCTTCTATCTCAGGCTTTTCAGGTTATTTCTGACCTTCCTGACTCTGAAGGGAAGACTTATGCTCTCTCCTTCTTAGGGACTTCCTACCAGGTGACTCCCCATTCTATTAAATGAATTATGATGCAGCAGATGCTTCATCTAGGGCTGCTGCTTTTGGTCTTGTGATGAGAAGATATTCTTGGCTTCAGCTTCAACCTTTACTTGATGATGTTAAGGCCACGTTGATGGATGCTCCTCTGGATAAGCTTTACTTGATGATGTTAAGGCCACGTTGATGGATGCTCCTCTGGATAACCTTTACTTGATGATGTTAAGGCCACATTGATGGATGCTCCTCTGGATAACCTTTACTTGATGATGTTAATGCTCCTCTGGATAACCTTACTTGATGATGTTAAGGCCACGTTGATGGATACTCCTCTGGATAACCTTTACTTGATGTTAAGGCTACGTTGATGGATGCTGTTCTGGATAACCTTTACTTGATGATGTTAAGGCCACGTTGATGGATGCTCCTCTGGATAACTTTTATTTGATGATGTTAAGGCCACGTTGCTGGATGCTACTCTGAATAACCTTTACTTGATGATGTTAAGGCCATGCTGATGGATGCTCCTCTGGATAAACTTTACTTGATGATGTTAAGGCCATGTTAATGGATGCTCCTCTGGATAACCTTTACTTGATGATGTTAAGGCCATGTTGATGGATGCTCCTCTGGATAACCTTTACTTGATGATGTTAAGGCCATGTTGATGGATTCTCCTCTTGATAACCTTTACTTGATGATGTTAAGGCTACGTTGATGGATGCTCCTCTGGATAACCTTTACTTGATGATGTTAAGGCCATGTTGATTGATATTCCTCTTGATAACCTTTAGTTGATGATGTTAAGGCCACACTGATGGATGCTCCTCTGGATAACAAGCATTTGTTTGGTGCTGCTGCTGCTGATTTTTTCAAGGCCCTACAGGAAAAGGGTAAGGCTTTACAAAATCTAAAACATACCTTTGTTTCTCCTGTAACTAAATTCCGAAGGAATTACCCTAATAAGCCAGCTTTGTTCATAGGCAGTCTTGCCCTTCCCCCAAAGGTAAGAAGGGTGGTAGAAGGGCTCCAGCCCTCCTACTAAGGCTATCCTGAATCCTGTAGTTCACAAATCTCCTTTTCTTGACAATCCAGGTTTTGTCTGATTATCCTGTACTTCTCAGCCACATTCCTCTTTCTGTTTTTTCTTTCCCTGTTTCTTCCTGTTTGTTTAAAGATTACTCGATTCCTAGATTCCTGGGTTCTTTCCATCATTCGCCAAGGGTATTACATGGTCTGGAAATCTCTTTCCCCTTTTATGGGCATTCCTCAGCCCCCTCAGGAACATTTAGCCTTTTCCAAAGGTGCTTCAGGGTCTCTTGACTCTGGGAACTATTCAGGAAGTTCCATTTTCTCAAAGTGGGAAGGGGATTTATTCCAGAGTGTTCTTGGTCCCCAAGAAAGGGGGCAGTTGGAGACCCATTCTGGATCTCTCTCACCTAAACCCCCTTTCTGAAGGTTCCTTCCTTTCAGATGTTGTCCCTTCAGACTTGTTTCCTCTGCTGCTTCCTCAGGCTTTTCTAGCTTTTCCAGACCCCAAGGATGCTTATCTTTATATCCCTATTCATCCCCTTTTCAAGAAGTTTTTACATGTCTCTGTTGCTTCATGGCATTTCAGTTCTGTGCTTTGCCCTTTGGCCTCTCTTCTGCCCCAAGTGTATTCACCAAATGCCTTGCTCCTGTAATTGCTTTTTGCAGGCTAAAGGGTACAGGTCTTTGTCTACCTAGACAACCTACTTTTTCAGGTTTATGTCATAAGTTCAAAGTTTGAAAACTTCGAATCTCATATGATCAACATCATATGAGCGAAGTTTTCAAACATCGAATGTTTCAATGGTGATCATCGCAGCCTAGGGAATATTTCCCTTCACTTCAATGTAGTGCAATCTCGGACTTGGTATATTTAAGTAGAGAGATGTGGGGGGTGCAGGGGGACTTTCCTCCCTGCATAGAACGTTCAGGTAGGTTTTTTTTTGTTTTTAGTTTGTTTATATTTCAAGTTCAATGTTTGAAAACTTCACTCATATGAGATTTGAAATTTTCAGACTTCGAACTTATAATATAGACCCACTTTTACAAGCCTCCTCTCCAGTGATTCTACTGCAGCATCTTCACTTTGCCATTTCTCTCCCGCAAAGCCTGGGGTTTACTATAAACTTCCAATAGTCCTTCCTGACTCCTTCACAGGATTATGTGTTTCCGGGATGCAGGATCCAGACTGTTCCAGTGGTGGCATCCCTGCCTCCTCCCAAGGCCTTTTATTAAACACCTTTATTGCATTATCACTTGTGACATATGCAAATTTACTTTCATATAAAAGTAATCAAACTGTATTAACATAAACATTATACTTGACATATATTGCTATATATTATGTAACCTAAGCAGTATTGCATAAATTATTAATTTCCTGTTTTTTAAACAAGAAACATCTTTATTAAACCATCACTTACTACATAGGCAATCATACATTTATATAAATGAAAACAAACCGCACCGACACAATCCTAGTCTCAAGCATTTTACATCACAAACCATACGGACACACTCCCAGTTGCAAACATTACACATCACTTATAATCTACCCAATCTTTCTTACTCAAACATTACATAGCCCATTTAAGTCCTGCCGCCTTTTAGACCTCATTCCTCCCTTGTAAGTATTGTTCCTACAATTCCCATTTTTTCCTATGTAGTTTGCTCCTACCCTTTTCAAAAGATCTTATTTCCAGTTGTTTTATCTCTGTTACTATATTCACTACTTCCAATATAGTAGGTTTAGAGTCTGATTTCCATTTTCTAGTAATTGCTTTTTTGGAAGCCACCATAATTAGATACAGCAAGACCTTACCATGTCTAGGCAATTCCGATTCTGTATCACAGCTCAGAAAAGTCATCTACCTCATCAGACCAATCTGCCAACCCAGCATCTCCAACAGTGCATCCTGCAGGGAATCCTTAAAGTCCACCAATTCACCTCACTCTCAGAAAATATGTTCCCAATTACTTCTTTCTTTCCCTTCACACCTGCAACATTTACTGTCTGCCTGAGGAAAAATTGTCTGGAGTCTACTTGAGGTATAAAAATATCTATGTAAACATTTCCATCCAAAAATCCTAAATCTTCTAGAGGTTTATGCATATTTGGGAGACATACATGTATCCTACCATTATTTATTTGTGAATTACTTACCCAGCCTCTCCTCCCAATCTTTTCTAACCTCTAACCCCCTCTGACTGATTCTTATAGTAATCATGCAATATTTTATATGCTCTACTAATTATTCCTTTTTTAATGGCAGCTTCTGTTCTAGATTCTATTAAAACCTCTACCACTGCAGGTCTTTTGTTTAGGACCCTCCTATTTCTTTCTGTTTGTCTAATCTCTGATATCAATCCCTGATAGGGAAGGCAATCTCTAACCTGCGGTCCAAATAAATTCTTGGCATCTTCCCATTCTATCATCTTCTCCTCTCTAATTATTTGCTCCCAATACCTCCAATAAATTACAGCCCCTTTTGCCTATTGTCTATATCCCTAATTGCAGTCATTCTATTGGCAGAATCTCCTTTCTCCATTCCCATGTTGGCTTAGTTCTTAGAACACTTTCTGCTACTTTATGAATATAATATTCTGTCTGGTTATTGTTATTCTCCTTAAAGGTTTACATCCAAAATCACTGTATCTCCTTCTTTCTTGAGCTTCCCCCCTGTTTCATCATCATCCCTTTCCACTTTGAATTATAGTTTTCTGCTTGTGCTATGTATAGAAGCCTTAACTGTGTAGCTCTGAAATACCCCTTCAAATTGGGTAATCATAGTCTGCCCTGTTCTACTAGAAGAACCATTTTATCCAACTTGAGTCTTGCCATCTTCCCCTCCCATATAAAGTCCTTCAGCACTTTATTTATTGCACCCACCACTTCTTCTCTGATTGATAAAAACACGCCTGAACTGTGTATAAGACCAAAGGGACTAAAACCTTTAACTGCTTGTATCTCACTATCCATATCCATGTAACAAAGCTTCCATTTTCTCAGTTTTTGTTTTATCTTTTGTTTAGTCTCTTCCCACATATCCTTGGCTGCCACCATAGAATCATTTTTAATCCATACTCCTAAATATTTAATTTTATCATATCCCATACATATGGGTAACTCCTGAACCAGTTCATGTGTGGGTACATAATTTACTGCTATTACCTTTGTTTTAGCTTCATTAATTTTGTATCCCGAAAAGATATGAAACTGTCTCAAAATGTTCCACAACACTGTAATGTCTCTTTCTGGTTTTGCCAGGTACAAAATAGTATCATCTGCAAATAAAGCCAGCTTTTCTTGACTACCATACCAATTTATTTATTTATTTCATTTGTTGACCAGGTAGTGTCTGAGTGGGCCAGGAGCCTGTTTTCAGTGGAGACACAGGGAGAAAAGCTCCAACATATAACAAATAAGAAGTGAAGTACAAGACATATTACAGGTGGTACAGGAGTAGCTAAGAAGCTAATTACAAACATGGTTCAGAATCATATATTCAAAGGATCAGACTTAAACTAGAAAGAGTCACAATATTTGGCAAGAGGGAAGCAATTGAAATTTCAGCAAACAGTTACTGCTAGTTAAAATACAGTGACTATATATAAGTAAAAATTTATTAATAAAGTATTCTTCTATATTACTGCATGTCCAGTTGAGAGCCAAGGTTTGACGGAAGCCTGCTACCAACTGAGTAGGTAAGAGAAGTAATTTCATGACAGTACAGCATAAGGGCAATATTATGGGAGGGTGGAAAGGTGAGGGGTACTAGTAAGTTATTAGCCTGGATTATGGCAGGAGCAGAGCCAGTGATTTAAGTATTCTTTTAGGAGTTTTTTGAACTCATGACTGTTTGGGTTTTTTGTGATGGGCTGAGGAAGTGTGTTCCATAGCTTGGCAATTTTGTAAGAGTAAAGGGAGTCACCATGAAGGTTGTGGGAGAGGGTAACTTGTAGCATAGGTTTGTTTGATGATTTGAGGGGCCTGAAATTAAAGCTTGGTTGTACTAAGTTAGCAAGAGCAGGGAGTTTGTTGGGTCGATGGGCAATTTTATGGACTATGGTGAGTTGATTGAGGGATAAGAGGTTAGGCAGTTCTAGCCAATTTAGTTGAGAGACAGCCGAGCAATGGTGAGTTCTATATGGGTGATTGGTTGCGAATTTGGCTATTCTGTTGTAACAGGCTTCTAAATTATTGAGATCATTCTTACGCAGATTGATGAAAATGTGAAAGCTGTAGAGGAGAGTTGAGAGCAGGTGAGACCGGGCACTGGCTAGCCTAGTGGTGTGGATTAGAAATGGTTTTGCCCTATAGAAGGCGCCTAATTTGGTATGCACTTTTTTGATTGTCAGTGAAATATGTTTGTCAAATTTTAGATGTTCATCAATTGTCACACCTAAGAGTTTAGTTTGGTTAGTGAGAACTAACATGTTGCCATTGGAAGAGAGGATTGGATTTCTTATTACTGAAGACTATTATCTTGGTTTTATTTGGGTTTAGAATAAGCTGATGTTCAGCGAGGTGTTTTTCTATGTTTTGGGAGGAAGATTACATTTTTGTTTGAAGATTTTGGGGAGATGAGGCCAAGCAGATAAGTGTAGAATCATCAGCATATTGGACAATGGAGGTGTGATTAGTTACAGAGTTGAGATAATTTGTAAATATGCTAAAGAGGAGAGGGCAAAGTATGGAGCCTTGGGGTATGCCTACAGAGATGGGGAGAAGGATGAAAGATTGTTTTCACATTTAGTAGCTTGCTGACAATTGGAAATATAGCTCTTGAACCAGGTCAGGGATGTGGACTCTAGACTATAGGATGAAAGCTTGTTTAGTAGTAACTGGTGGGAAATGGTGTCAAAAGCTTTGGACATATTGAGAAAGAATTTCTGAGTCCCTTATTTTCTTTGTCAGTGATGCTAAATATAATGCAAATAATAAAGGGGAAAGAGGACACCCCTGCCTGGTTCCTCTACTCAAGCAGAAATTATCAGGGAGGACACCTCCAATCCCTCATATATTTTCCTAATCTACCTTATAATTGTTTCAGGAAATGCAAATGCTTCCATTGCCCTGCTCATAAAATCACAGCTTACTCTGTCAAATGCTTTCTCTGCATCAAGACCCACCAACAACAATGGTATCTTCTTGCATTCTGCTTCCCTCTGGATAATCAGTGTTCTGTTAATGTTGTCAAATGTTTGCCTCTCCTCCACAAAACCACAGTGATCCATATCTATCAGTTTTGGCATTACTTTTGCTATTCTTTTAGGCATTATAGACATGAACACTTTATAATCATGGTTTAGTATTGAAATGGGCCTGCATGAAGCTGGATCTGATGGATCCTTACCCTCTTTAGGTATTACAGCTACCACAGCTTTCTTTCAGGATGACAATACTTCTCAAGATATTGTTAAACAAAACCTTCCATATCTTTATTAGTTTTTTCCTCCTAGTTTCGTAACTTCCACAGGAACACCAACTATTCCTGGGGACTTTCCTGTAGATAGGTTATACATCACAATTTTTATTGCATCTTATCCTATCCTGTTAGTAATTGAGCCTCATCTACCTCTAACTTTGGCATATTTAATTCTTCACTAAACATTTCCATTTGTATCTTTCCTTCATTTTCATATTTCTCTGCTTAATAGAGACTCTCATAGAATTTCTGAAATATTTCTAATAGCTCTACATGATCTCTTGTTAACTTCTTTGTTATAAGCTCCTTAAGCTTGGTGACAGCCTTTTCTACTTTCTGTTGCCTGAGTCGTTGTGCTAAAGGTTTTTGTGCTCTGGTGTTATTATCAGCAGTCTTTCTAAACTTGCACATATTATCAAGGTAATCTCTTATTTTCTGCTTAGCATTCTGCAGTTGATCCTCTTCTTGTTCTATGAGATCCCCCCTATTCTGCAATACTTTATCATTTATCAGTCCCTCTAAATAATTCTTGTTACTTCTTAATCATGGCTCCCTTTCTATTATTTTCATCCTATTTTTAAACTCCATCTTAATTTTATTCCACTCGCTAGCTATATTTTCAGAAAAAGTTCTGTCCTCTCTAACAGCTCCTAAATAATCTCCACTACCAATTCCTCTCTTTTCAGCAGATAGGTGGAAAAGCGCCAATGTCTCATTTTTATTTCATTACCCTGTGTTTTTATTTTAGCTATCATTAGCGCATGAGCTAAAATAGTTATTGGGTGGGTATCAAGACCTTGAATTAAATGCCCATGTTCCTGTGAAATGTAAATGCTGTCTAGCCTAGCCCAGTTTTTATATCTTGGGGAATAATATATAAATTTACTCCGAACTCTTATTACTGAACTCACATCTTTCATGCCAAATATTTTCATAGATTTCTTCAAAAATCTACCCTCCTTTGTTCTATTTTCCCTTCTGGGCCCCCCAGACACATATTCACTGCTGCAAATCAAATTACAGTCCCCACCTATAAGTAATATTCCTTGCTGAAAACTGATTATTTCTCCCAGAATTTTTTAAGCTCTGTTACAGCAGTTTTAGGTGGAATGTAAATACATGCCAGTGTAATCCTCCCTGCTTGCCAGTAGCCCCTTAGCACTACAAATCTGCCATTATTATTTTTATCTTCTTCTATCACTACTGGAGCTCCTCTTACAATTAATGTAAGTACTCTTGTTTTCCTTTGTCCCAGGTATTGTGTTGAATAACCATCATGAAAACCTTTCTTTATCAAATTTGTATGCTCCAGTTCTTTCTAAGTGTATCTCTTAGGTTCATAGGTTCATACTAGGCTATCTGCCCTAGGGCATTTATAAGCCTAGCCAGAATATGTTTGGCTTTCGCCACCCATTTTAAATTAATTTTGCTATGCCCTTTTTCGAGGTTAGTATACTGTGCCTCTAACAGTGACACAGAAGTGATACCCGGGGCAAACCTACGATCTCCCATCCACTCATCAAGATTCCTCTTGAAGAGAGTCAATGGGGGACTCTGCCTAACCTGGACTGGGATTTTATTCCAGAGTGAAGGGAGCCTCTGGGTTATGAATCTGTCCCTCCAGCATGTCCTGTTTATTTCAGTGCTGAGGTTCAAGTCTCTCGAGTGCGTAGCTCGATGGGATTTGGATTTTCTGAGGTGCAGCATGTCCATTAATTACGGGTTGGACATGGCTTTATAAGTCAGGCACAAATCGCCTCTGAACAGGCGGTATGCCACTGAGTAGAGCTGGAGTTTCTTTAACCGGGCAGCATATGGCATCTGTTTGAGCCCTTTGATCCTCTTGGTGAGGTACTTTTGAGGTCTTTCCAGTTGCTGCAGTTGTCTGGTAAGGTACATCCCAAAAGGGGCATTGTACTCAACTATGGGTCTGATGAGGGATGAGTAAAGAGGCACGATGACCTCCCCTGATCTAGATGTGAATCCCTTCATGATTAGGTGGGCTATATAAAATGTTTTTCTAACCACTTTGGCCACGTGGTTGTCAAATGAGAGATTGCTATCAACTTGGGTCCCCAGGTCCCTAATTACTTCTTCTGTACTTAATGGATTACCACCTATGTGGTAATTTGTGGGCACTTTGTTTTTGCCAAAGGGGATGACTATACACTTTTGGCATTTAGCTTGAGGCCATGGCTCTGGCACCAGTTGTCTGTTTCTATGAGGCCCTTTTGGAGGATGCTTGTGTCAGCTGGAGAGTCGATTTTGGCACCCAGTTTGCAGTCATCTGCGAACTTGGTCAGCCACAGTCCTTCCATGTTGGCCTGTACCTCCGACAAAATATATACCGAACAAGAGAGGTCCCAGGACTGAGCCTTGTGGGATGCCACTTGTAACTGGTTTGGAGTCTGACATGGCTCTAGCAATTCTAACCATGTGGGTTCTGTCCTTGAGCCAGTTTGCAACCCATCTAGTGACATAGGGGTTTATATTTAAGCTGGGGAGCTTATCTATAATGCCTGAGTGGGGTATTTTATCGAAGGCTTTTGCGAGATCCAGGTAGGCTGTGTGGACCACCTTCCCCTCGTCAATGGCCTTAGTGACTGTTTCAAAGAAATCAACCAGGTTTAAGAGGCAGGATCTGCCCTTAACAAAGCCGAACTGGGTAGGATCCAGTGTCTGTAGGTCCCCAATATCTTTATTTATAAGGTCCATGATGATCCTTTCCATAGCTTTGCAGACCAAGCTAGTCAGGCTTATGGGACGATAGTTTCCAGGATCCGTTGAGGCACCACCTTTGTGGAGAGGGACCACTGTTGCTGTACGCCACTCTTTGGGTACATATCCTGTAGTAAGGCTGAGACTGAACAGTAGTTTTATGTTTGGTTTTAGTTCTTCTTGGAGTTCATGTAGGATGCAGCC
The DNA here is from genome assembly GCF_019279795.1 of Protopterus annectens. Classification (NCBI taxonomy): domain Eukaryota; kingdom Metazoa; phylum Chordata; order Ceratodontiformes; family Protopteridae; genus Protopterus; species Protopterus annectens. The sequence continues at coordinate 906,695,721 of NC_056733.1, forward strand.
AGGGACACCGTCTGGTCCCATTGATGCTGTGTTTTTTGCTTTGGAGAGGGCGGCTCTTACCTGAGCATCTGAGATGTCAGGGGGGGCAGTACTCTGCTGGGAAAGATATTTGTCCTTTTGGTGGGGAAGGGGGGGGGAGAAGTTTGCGCTGAACCTGTCAGCTAGGATGTTGGCAATGTCTGTGGGTTCAGTGTATTTTTTGTCATTTTGGACTGATTCTGTGCATATCTGGGAATTCCCACCCAGGTTTCTAACATAAGTAAAGAAAGCCTTGTGATTATCCTTAGTGTCCTGTGCAATTTTTCTCTCGAAGCTGGCCTTAGACGATTTTAAGAGTGCCCGTAGTTTTTTGCTAATACTGATCAGAGATGCCTTGCCTTTTTGGGATTTTGCTCTATCATGTAGTAGCTTCCTCCTTCTATTGTATAGTTTGTTTATGGCTGGGGTCCACCAGACAGGACGCCTGCCTTTGGAGGATTGGGTCTTGGTTTTATTTGGGATTGCATGATCCATGCATTCCTGAAGGTGTTCATAGAATGCATTTATAAAGGATTCTGCGGTCTGGGCCGTATGTTCCACAGGCCCGGGGGCTTTGAAGGATTCCACCTCGGTTTTGAGGAGTGTGAAATTTGCTTTAGAGAAGTTTTTCACTGTGGTTTTCTGGACAGGGCCTGGGGTCGGGATGTGAATATTTAGTGAGATTAGTTTATGGTCTGATCTTACCAGTGAGGGATACACTTCTGGTCTGGAGCATATAGTTCCCATGTTGGTGATGATCAGGTCCAGTATGTTTTCCCCTCTTGGGGGAGTGGTAAAAAGCTGTTCCATAGCATTTGAGTTTATAAATTCTAGGAACCTTTGGGCTAGGGTGTTGGAGCTAGAGTAATGCTCCCAGTCTATGTTTGGGTAGTTGAAGTCACCCAATATAATGGTGTTAGGAGAGACCTTCATATTTTCCAGTGTTCTCAGGAAGGCCGAGTGAGGTTCCTGGGTTTGGGAGGGTGGTCTGTAGCAGGCTATAAACTGGAAGGCAGTTTTATCCACTGTTAGTTGCACATGGATAGTCTCTGATGCTTCGGGCTGTGCCACCAACCTGGAGGTGTGGGTATCTTTGACGAATATTGATACTCCCCCTCCTTTTGTGGTTTGGTCCAAGTTTTGGGGCTGAAAAACATGGTATGAGGTATAACCTGGTAGTGCTGGGGTGCTCTCAGGAGCCTTGAACCAGGTTTCTGTTACTGCACAGATATCGATGTTCTCCATGCTGAGGAGAGTTTCGAGTGCATGCATCTTGAGGTTTAGACTTCTGGCATTGAGTAGCATTACTCTTAGTTTCTTATCCCTTGTGATACCTATGGAGGTGGGTTTGTCTTTTGAGCCTTGCCTAAAAAAGGCACTATGGGGGTGGCAAGAGCCTTTGCCAATATCTGAAAGCCCAGGGGTGACAGGTGCAAGCCATCCCTAGTGAAGCATCGTGGCTTGTCGAGCATGTCATCCCAGGCTGACAGGCATTGGATCCCCTTTGAATGACACCAATACTTAAGCCAGTTGTTGAAATTGATCATCTTGTCTTCATATTGTGGCATCATTCTTGGTGAGGGTAAGATGCTACTCAAGGCCAGGGTCATACCGGCCTGGGCTACATGCTCAGAGAGCTCCTCTATGTCTCTTGTCATGTAGTCCAGGGAGGTACGTCTCAGGTCATTCACACCAGCATGGACAATGACTGAGTCATATTTGTACTTGCCTTGGAGTGACCTGAGTGCTTGTGTTATGTGGCGGATCCTAGCGCCCGACAGGCAGCTCACCATGACCTTCTCCTTGTTCAGCATGGTGAACAGGATGTCAGTGTGCCTGACAATAGAATCACCTATTACAATTGTATCAGGTGTGTTGTTTAGCCTTAAGGGCTGTGACTGTTCGACACTTTGTGACTTTGTGACCTATGTGTTGCACGTATTTTGTTTTGGGGTAGCGGTTGCTTGGGTGTCTGCTTTGGAGGTCTCTGTTGCTTAGGCAGATTTTTATTTAGAGCCTCTGAGTATGTTTTTGTGTGTTTATGTGTTTGGTTTGCTGTCGTGGTAGGTCTATGTGAGACTGGAATTGTAGTGAGTGTGGTTTCCTTCTCCTCCTGACTGGTTATGCCAGTACTGAGTTGAGAGAGCTTATCCTCCAGTTTGGCTATATGGTTGCATCTCTCACATGTGTTGGAATTTGTTGGGAGGAGGAGAGGGTTGTCTGTGTACATGAGGCAGTTATAACATTGCCTCAAGATTCCCAGATTCACCAGCTGAACCGGAGAGGAGATTGACAACTGACCTTTGGACATGCTAGAATAGTATTGGGAATTCCTTTATAATTGAAAAAAGGGCCATTGGGGAACAAGGTACTCAAGGGGAGTTTGCGAGGGTGTAGTGCTTTTAATTTTTTAGTGCTGACTTATATAACTGCTTTAGTGAGCAAGTGCCAGGCTTTAGAGTAGGAATAGGGTGTTTATTATGAGAACTAGATCAGTTCTAAGGGAAAAAGTGAAGAGCACACTTTGTGGAGCCGAGAATGGTTTAAACCCAGATAGTTATTTGCACTCTACATTTTTTAATATAGTTCACTACTCTTTCTTGTTTGTATTTATCTGTGAGGCCATTTACATTTAAAGACATTAAAGAAATCATCATTGTATTAAAGGTTATTATTTACACCTTTTATGTATAATACCTTTTTTGTTAAATGTCTAATTACAGCTTTTGTGTTACATGCATACACTGTTTTGCAAGTTGAACTTTTGTACAGTTGTTTCTTGTCATATACATTTGAGCCTATGTCACATCTTATGAAACTTTTTGTTTTATTGAAAGCCCTCAAAAAAAACCCAATGCCCTCTAAAACCTATTAACTTAATATTAATATACAAAACTATGCACACCTTAAAATATTGAAGTTTTACCATCCTAATAGGAACAAAAGTCCCAAACTGACAGCCACATTCACAGACTTGAGTTAACCTAAAATAAATGTCATCCATGCTAAGAGGCATGATACAGCCTGTGCTTCTACCAAATGTTGTTGGTTTTGTCTTATCTTTATAGCTCTCCCAGCTGGGGAAACCCCTGAATGTTTTCAGAGAACATTAACTACCTTGGGAAAGCCCATGAATGCTTTCAGAGAACATTATCTCCTAGTCTTTTTTTTTCCTTAGCCAATCGCTTTCCACCAGACTGTAGCCAGTTTCTCTTTATCAGATTGTCTCCATGGACACATGAAAGTCAGGGAACCAGTTTCTGTTTATCAGATTGTTTCCATGGAAACATGAAGACCAGTTGCAGAATTGTTACTGAGCATACATGTATTTTCAAGAAAAGCGTTTCATACTATTTTCATTTACTTGGTCTCTCTTAAAACTTGTTACTAAATCAATCTAATGTCTTTAAGCCAGTCATTTCCCCATACGAGAACAAGAAAAAGCACATTAATTTTTCTTTTATCATGCTTTTTAAACAGTTTTTAATACATTGCAGTGCCTACATTTATTAAAACTGAACAAGTACAAAGAGAGAAGGGAGAAAGAAAAGAAAAAAGAATAGCAGCACCTGTTTACAGTAACCATTACACTTAAAAATAACTTAAAAAAACTTTATAGCATGCAAAGAAAACCACATGCCACAAAATTGGAACTATTTAAGAAAAAAAACTTTACTTATAGTTAACTTTCTCCATCTTCTTCCCCCTCCCCAAAGCACTTTTCCGAACTTTAATGACATGAAGTATGACATATGCATTAGAGTCCTCCACAAGTCCAACATATTCTGAAAAAGTCCAATATTTCCATATTTTCTCATTCTGTCACATTTTACAAATATAATTATTGTATTGTAATCCCATATCAAGTTGCTGGTTTTATTACTGTTCATCTCCAAAATCCTGCCTCTGCTTCATTTCCAACATACTCTGGATTCCTCTAGTCAACTTTCCTGCTCCCTTTCATCTCAACAACATTTTCCATTGAAATATTTGAAAATGTTTCACAGGTACAGTCCCTTTGTGGTCTTTATTACCAGAAGAACAAGATGCAGAATCTCCTTCTGTTTCACAGCTTACTTTTTGTTGGACAAACGTTTGTATTTCCTTCTTAGCATGTACTTCATCAAAAAATGATTTTGTCCCTCCAGGGAAGAATAACTTGAAGATAGCTGGGTACAGCAGTTTGAATCTCACACTTGCATCTCGACATTCCCTGAATAATGTAATACATTTGCTCCTCTTCTATCTGGTGTACAATGAGTAATCATTCTCCACACTCTGCTGTCTCTGACTTTTAATACTTTGTCCTTCTGCCACAATTTTGTCAGAATCAACTCCTTCTACTAGTAGGATTGTATGGGTCTATATTAGAAGCATGAAAGGACATAACTGTGAATGCTCACATGAGCGAAAATGTCGGTAATTGAACTTGGTATTGTGGGGGGCTGCACCCCCCACATCCCCCGCTAACTATATATTCTAACTCCGAGGTCGCACTACAGTGAGGTAAGGGCAAATATCCCACTCCTCACTGTACCACAACCCCACAAACACCCTTTCGATTCCCGGCATTTTCGCTCATGTGAGTGTTCACAGTTATGTCTTTTCATGCTTCTAATATTGTATCTTTACTATTAAAAGTCTAAGCTGCTTTCTTATAGCTAGGGTTGGAGCATACACACGATGTGTCCTTTCAACTAACAACTCCTGCAGTGGAATACCAGTCCAGTTGCTTATTTGTGCTTTCATAAAATTAATACAGTCTGCTCCTTTCAGCTTCTCTGGTATAGCTGAAAATCTCAGGTGCTCCCTACGTGCTCTGTCCTCTAATTCTATTATTTTTAGAAACATCTCTTACTGAGCCATCTCATATTCAGCAAGCCTTTTCTTTATTTTGACCTCTGATTTTTGCAACTTTATCATCTCGCCTGAATATCTGTTTAAAGCTTCTTCTATTTTTCCAACCTTTTGTTGTTTGTGTTCATATACTGCCTCAATGTTTAATTTATTTTAACCAGGTCTGCATGCAGTTGTCTTATATCTTCCTGTTGGTTACTGAAGATCATGTCTGAAAGTTGCATTGCTTCTCCTGAACAGCTGCAGAACTTTCCTCAGTCAGTGTTTCTTCTTCACTTTTTGTAGCTGATTGTTTTCCAGGTTTTCCATATTTCTTTATTCCTAGCATCCAGGCAGTCACTCACTAGCCAGTTACTGAAATTTACCCATAAACACAAGTCTACTGGCCTTCTCTGCTGAGTTTCTGCTTTCACACTAGGAGAGCTAGGAGCAAGCTGTTACTCAATGTGCAGCCATCTTGGAAGTCCCCTCCTCCCAAGGCCTTAACTCTCATTGCCTTCTTCAAATCCCTTTTGCCTCTGGCCTCAGTTACAGCCAGGGAATTTCTAAGAGCTCAGGGTTTCATGGTCTCCACCATTCCTGTACTCCCTCTAACCAAACTGCACACGAGAAGCTTCAGTGGTTCCTAAAGTCATTTTGGCTTCTGCACTCTCATCCTTTAGATTTCATAGTCCCTCTTCTTCCATGCCTCAAGCTGGACATGAGAAGCTTCAGTGGTTCCTAAAGTCACTTTGGCTTCAGCACTGTCATCCTTTAGATTTCATCGAATTTGGAAACAAAGCAAAAGAAAGAGAAACACCACCAAAAAAGAAATAGACACATTTTGGAGAAATATCTATGAAGACCCTGTGAAACATAACAAAGATGCTGACTGGATAGAAGTAAAAAAACAGCAAGAAGTTCAAATATGCAGGTTATGAAATGAGATAAAGTAACGTCTGGAGAAATCAAAACAAAATTAAGAAGAGCTCCTAAATGGAAAACCCCAGGCCCAGATGCAGCACCTAATGTCTCGCGAAAAGTATTAACATCTTTACATGAAGATTGAAATCAGATTAAGAACCACTTTTATACACACCCTGAACAGACACCAGCCTGTTTAACAACAGGAAAAGCGATACTCCTCATTAAGAGTGAATGTGCAAGCTATCCTAAAATCTATGGAGCAATAACTTTCCGTTCAGTGATGTATAAACTATACACTGGAATTTATGCTGACAGAGTTTGTAGTCATTTAGAATAAAACTCAGTCATAGCAACAGAACAGAAGGGTAATGAAATAAAATCATATGGAGCAAAGGATCATTTGTTGTTAAAGTTATAATGGAGACTTGTAAAAAGGGGAAGAATCAAAATATGGCATGGAGAGATTACAAAAAAGCATTTGACGGTATCCCATATTCATAGATAAAGAAATGCTTACAGATGTATAAGATACACCCTATCTGATTTATTACATTATAGTGACCATGAAACAGTGACAAACTTTGCAGCTAAGCCGTGATAAAGGACAACGTATTATCCCAGGGATAAAAGTTCAAAGGGGGATATTCCGGGGTGACTCTCTGTCACCACTGCTGTTTTGCTTTGCCTTTAACCAATTAATCTGTCTTTAACAGATTAGTTCATGGTTACAATCTGGCTCACAGAAAACAGCAAAGTGTAAAGACCTCACCTTTTTGTGAATGATTTAAAACTTCATAATTTATCAGATGAAGAGATGAAAGCACAACTGCAATACAAGGTGATAAAATAATGTTAATTTGGTCTTGATAAATGTGCAAAAGCAACCTTTAAAGCAGGAAAGCTGCAGCACCAGGAAAATATCAGTCTGGGACAGGAATGTGATATAAAGGAACTTGAGCAAGAGGGAGTGTATAAATATTTAGGAACCGATGAAGGATCAACACTAGAACATGAACAATGTAAACAAAACTCAGTAAGGAATATTTTAGAAGACTTCATTTATTACTGAAAACAGCCCTGACATCTAGGAACAAAGTCCAAGATATAAACAAATTTGCTCTTGCTGTTCTAATTTACAGTTTTGGGGTGACTTACTTGCCCCATAAGGTATTAGACCAGTTGTACAAGAAAACAAGAAACATGTTTCATGCTTATTAAATTATATACAAAAATCAGTGTATACCAAGATTATATATTCCTCATTCTGAAGGAGATATGGGCCTCCTCGAAATTGATTACATGTATAGATCTGCAATTGCACAGGCCGCGGTGGTACAGCAGTTAGCGTTGTCGCCTCATAGCAAGAGGTCCTCCCATTCGATTCTCAGCTGGAGTGCCTTCTGTGTGGAGTCTGCATGTCCTCCCCGCGGTCGAGTGACGCTAAAGACATGCAGGTAGATGCGAGCATGAATGGGTGTGCCTTCTTTCAAGGTTGGGCTGGCAACTTGGCACCGTAAAAATCCACTGCCAATGATGAGTGGACAGGAGTTGCACTTTGGCGACCCCTAACCGGGAAAAGCTGAAAGACTTTTTTATAGATTTGCAATTATACGACTGCATACATATCTGATGACCTCACCAGATCCAAAGAGAGTGAACATTTTAAAACATGAGGAGAACAAGTCTAAGATGACTTCTCTGCTTAGTTTAGCAGAAGCATTTATAATGGACATCAAACCAGAAGTAGACAAAAATCAGGCAGCAACTGAATGTGCCAAATTAAAAGAAAGAATATAAGGAGAAGGATTAGATGAGAAGGCAAGAAATTTGGAAAAGACATAAATATATTTACAAGTACATAAAATTCCTGGAACAACCTCATATTGATCAGGATCCGATAAAGGAATGGTTAAGGACAGGTGAATTTAAACAAAAAGATGAAAAATTAATATTGGTGGCCCAGGATAGTGGACATTGTACATATTGGTTTACAAAGTCCATTGACTATGTTGGAGAAACAGACAAATGCAGGTTCTGTAAATCAGAGGAACAGTCGCACGTCTTGTTGCTGGGTGTGATACACTAACGGCAGAGGGCCTATATACTGAAACACATAATAATGTGGCAAGGCTGTTGCACTGGTGATTTTGCAAATATTACAATATTGAAGTGGCTGAGTAGCATTGGAAACATGAGCCACAAAACATTATAGAAAATAATAAAGTGTTTATCACATGGGATCATGCATTACCAACTGTTCAATAAATAGATGTGAGAAAACCAGATATAGCAGTCCATGAACTGAAGACAAAAGTAGCATTGATCATTAGAACTGCTACACCCAGTGATTACAGTGTCTTATGTACAGAGAGATACAAAGCCATAAAATACCAGGATTTGGAGGCAGAAAGAAGGGCAGTGTGGAAGAAGGTACCCAGACAGTTCCAATAGTAGTAGGAGCAACAGGTCTCTTAAAAAATATTTACATTTGTATTTAGATATGCTACTGATACAATGTAACTCCATATGAATTACAGGATGAGGCAATTCTGGGCACATTGTGGGTGCTATGAAGAGCCCTTTTGCAAACATCAAAGACTGAAACAATACTAATTTCACAAAATTTAATCATACTTTGACTTAAGAATGGCATCCATTCCCATCATAGTATTAGAAATCAAAATACTTGGATAAATTAAACCCTGTGAACATCACTGCAACACCTTAGAAAAGACAAATTGACTACTCATTCAGTGTAGCCATCCGACTTTTTGGCCACCTCCTCTTCAAACTACTACGCCAACACTTACCATCCCACTTAATTATGAGACTAACTACAACCAACCCACACTACAATCTAAGGAGCCAATCCACTAATGGCCCTACTCGCATAACTCCATCCAGTAATAATTATTCCACAGACTACAGGTTCTCTGTTTTTGCCCCTTAACAATGGTAATCATTGTCACCTGATCTTACTGAAATCAGACACTACAACCATCAGACGTCAGTTCATACAATACCAAACTGAACAGTATAAGTGCTCATGTGAGAGCACAGGCCATGTCACCTAACTTCCATGGTGCACTAATATATTCATCTCAGAAGGCCTTGGCTGCTTAATGTCCAAACCTCTCCAGCATGTAAACTCATACCCACCACTCTCTTATCTTGCCTTATCCACCCCCTACTATATATCTAATGTCCACTTGTACTTGTTGAATAATACTGTGGGAGTGTAGTTGCTTGAATAATACTGTGGGGTGTACTTGTTGAATAATACGGTGGGGATGTAATTGCTTGAATAATACTGTGGGGGTGTACTTGTTGAATAATACTGTCGGGGTGTACTTGTTGAATAATACTATGGGGATGTACTTGCTTGAATAATACTGTGAGAGTGTACTTGCTAAATAATACTGTGGGGGTGTACTTGTTGAATAATACTGTGGGGATTAAATTATTGGTTACTGTTAATATGCCCACTAGATGGTGCCATTAGATACCTTTTGATATTACAATGAATGTATTTTTTTTATGGATGCATTTTTTTATGAATGTATTTTATGAATGAATTTTTATGAATGATAGTACTTATTGTTTTAGGAATTGAATATTTTATACAATTGAAATATGAGTTTTATGTACTTTTTAACAAGATTTTATTTGGGGGAAGTGTCATAAGGTTTTCTGCCAATTAAATGTTTTAACTGATTAAGAAAGAAAGTATTTAAGTGGAGTTCCGTTTTATGTATGCATTTTATCTGAGGAAGTCTGGTTGCAGATGAAAACGTTATATGTTTGTTAAGAAAGCGTTAATGTTTTATGTGCCTGAAAGGGCGGTTTTAGTGTGTGGAGTGTTAAATAAAATTTAAACAACATTGAGAAAAGTCGTGGGCTTTTTCCAAGTGCTCTGATTGTTTTTTTTAATTTACTTATTATCTTTAATGGTGCTTTGCTATTATTACATTTTATGTAATCTAGGCTGAACCTTCAAATGGTCAAACTTGATCAGTGATCTTCCCTAGTCAGCAAAATTAAATAAATAAACAAATAAATATTTGTCTTTACTGGTTTATATGAAAGTTGACCAGCTTCAACAAATACACCCCCATTCATTTCATTGATTCTGGTGATTAGCAGTAACATGCGAGCCACAGCTCTGCTGAGTAGCTTATTTATGTATGGATCTTCCAGTACATAAACCCAGAATTCATACATGTCCCTCTACCACTCAGACATGGTTCGAAATGTACCCTACACCTATGTTTACCGGCAGGGCTATGTATTTCTGTTTCTGCTTCATAGATGCTTTGAGATGCTTCTATAAACCGTACATCATATTTTCCTAATATCAGGCTATGTACCTATCTTAAAATGTCATGGAGTTCTGTGAACTGGGAGTCTGACCAACAGTCTGAATCAGTGTTTGCCATCATAGTCACTGAGCCCAAGAAATATGCTTTCTGAATATATTTCTCCGTTTTATTCTCAGTGGCTACTTGTTTATTAGCTTAGTGTTACAAATGACAGCAAATGTCCCATCTTGTTGCATTTCTTACATCTTTTTCCACATGCATTATACTGCTCTGTCTCAGCATATAAACAGTTACGTGTTGTGCATTTCTCTGGCTTGCATTCACTCTCCTTTTTGTGCACAGTTTGTGATTTTTATTGAGGGTGTCCTTTATCTCACATCCACCATTTGCAGTTTTTATATCAGCAGTTTGTTTTAGTAGTCCAGTCTCTCTAGCAATTTGTATAGCGCTTTCTAAAGTTAAATTAATTTCTGACATTAACTTTTGAGGCACAGATGCAGCTAGCTATTTTGCTGCCTGGTGTTGTCCTCTGATCTGGCTCTTTTTTCATTTAAAACTGTAGCAAAATGTTTGCTTCATTTGTAGCAAGCATTTGCTACAGTTTATGCCACACACAGGGTGCTAAAATATTTTAGCTGTGAGCACACATGCAATACCAACATTCAGTTCTGAATGCTTCTAACGCATTGAAGATCGATCACCATTGCTAATTGTATACCTGGTCCTTAACACTTCTCCCGATACTTCAGTATCAGCCAGTCCAATCACAATCCTAGTTCTAATTTGTTAATCTTTAGACTGATTAAACCCAGGAATTTCAGACTGTTTTTGGAACATGTACAAAATGTTCATTGAGCTTAGCTTTTACTGACTCATTTGTAACATTCTGACCCTTAAAATTTGAAAATTAACTGTATATTGCTTACACTCCCTTGCCCAAAGCATACAGTGAAGTTACTTGCATTTCTTCACTTTCTTTATTCAGGTTCACAGAGATATAACTAAGGTGGGGTGAGGGGGGGGCAGCTGCCACAGGAGCAATCTGTTAAGAGAAGGAGTACAGTAATGCCATTGTTTTGGAAAGCTGTCAGGGTATCACAGCTTTATAAATGAACACTAATATTGCTGTTGTCATCATGGCTGTAGCAGTGTGTGTAGCAAACTGTTACATTTGTAGCAAACTGGTTGCTACACTTTTGGAATGCAGAAGAGCTTCACCTTTGACAAGCCTTTTTTTTTTTTTTTTTTTTTTTGCTCCACTATTTTTGAATTGAGGGGGGAACCAGTTTGTGGATCTTCACAAAGTGCCAGATCAGATGACCTAGCTACAATTCTGTAGTTTTGTTGGATTTTCAAAAATGTGCAAACCTCTTCCTGCATGATGGCCAGGTAAATGGTTTCATGAAGGTGAATAGTTTTGGAGAGTTAAATTTGGCCATTTATGATGAAAAGTTGGTTATGCTGGACAAACTGGATGATGTTTGATAAAACAATGATCACTTTGTAAGGTAAAACCAGTATTTTTCTGGTAAAAGTGACTTACTGTTACCTTAATGGTGCTCCCTCAACCTTTTTTGCATTTTTCTGGTCTGAAGCAGTGTTTTCAGTCTTTTTATTTGAAAAAGATCTTGGTTCTAACATAGTGTCTCTATGTGCTCCAAAAGTTCCCCAGTTATCACTTTTGACAGTTTGCATAATGTCAAGAAACATCAGCATTTTAAGTAAAATAACTTTATTTCAAAGTGGTAACCCAAAAGAAAGGTTGCTAATGTTGTTAAAAGGTTCACCTCTTATGATAAACTCTACAGCAACTGGTACAGCATTATGGGATACATGGCTTGTTAATGATACAGTACTATAATACAGATCCACAGCATATTCATGTAAAAAGCAGCGAATACTTTTTAGCATCTTAATTCATGACAGAAGGTATTTGTATCATGTGAGTTTAGATGCATATAAAGTGTGTAATGCTATTTGACAGAGCGTTCACAACATAAAAATTCACTGCATGTTATAATGTCGAATACTATAGAAGAAACGACACCCCTCAGTTTTATGTTTCACATAAAACCTGCTTGTAAGTAATACTCTTAAAGTTTACAATGCTATTTAAGGGGATGAATTCATACAGAGGCTAGAACTATGCCTAAGGTTATAAAAGGGAGAATATAAGTTAATGTTCTGATGCAGAATATCTGACAATATTGTATTAATAATATCGTTCTGTTGTAGCACAAACATACATTTTTCATAAAAAGTTGAATAGTTTATCCAAATGTCATGTTGTGAATGAATGATTTGTTTGAAGGATGTTAGTATGATAATTGTTAAAGGTATCACATTATTAAACAATGAAATTTAAAAGATGCAGTTTAACTCGTGTATAACATGTTGAGCTGTCAGCGACATTGAGTTCGCGAAGTGCTTCTGTAATAAAATCAAGGAAAATTAATTATTTGAAATCCTGGCTTCTGTAAATTACTTTAATTAACCAGGAGAGTCATAGCTTCCCATACCGTCCAATACCTCCTGTGTTCTCCAAAAATCAAATTTGTTGCCCACAGCAGAGGCACGAGTCAAGCGCAAAGCTTATTAAAAGTTTACCAATACTGAAATAGATTGCAGGTGTCATTATTAGAAGACAGGTGATTGAATATCACAGGATTTATTCCCATGATGGTCAGCTCCTATAACTAATGTTTTTATTTTGTTCTAATATTTGCACTTCTGTTCGACTGCAGGTGAAGAAATGCAAGATGTGAGAGAAAGCGATATTTTTTTTTCTATGTGTTTTTTCCCTGCTGCATCTGATGACCTTCAAGCCTTCTTCTATAAGCCATAGTCATTTATTACCACCTCCTATTTCCCGAACTGGCCAGAGGAAGGATGAACATACAGTGTCAGCAGTTGTTTTGTGCCCTTGTCAGCATCTTGGCAATGAAGGAATATTTATTTAGTCCTAACCCTTCTAATGGGTTGGGGGTGGGCTGAAGACTTGCATTATCACAGGGTTTACAGTACTTTACCAAGTGCTGTTGCACTGTTACATGTATTTATGATGAAAGTTACCACTAAAAGGTTTTGACAGCCAAACATATGGCCCTGGGACCACCTCTTGTAGTGCCATTCCTCCTCTGAGGGATTGTGGCATTGAATATCCCTACACTGCCCCAAAAGATTGGGCAAGACCATCCTTCTGAGCTGCTAATCAACTTTACCCTGGGCTGAAGTCAGGGCTTTAGGCCTTGAAAAGTAATTCAAAGAGAACAGTTTCACATATAATGGGAAATGGATATATAACTAAATAATATACAACGAATAATGTCTGACTGAAAAAAAAATAAAAATAAAATGATAGGTCTAAGAAACGATAATTACTGAATATTCTGGGAAGTATGGTGGTGCTGAAGGGAACTACTTTGTAATTTTTTCCTCCTTCTCTTCTGCTTTTTCAAACTTCAGTACCATTTCTTTTTTAAAAAGAGGTAATACTGATTCTGATCCCAAAGACTGGAGAGAACTTATGACAGCAAAGCACATTTATTAAGTTTTTCTTGCTAAAATACTTTTTGTACTGTAGCGAGTTGACAATGACCATTGCGCAATGGCCTTTACCACTTTGGCTAGAGCATCCGGTGTGCCTTCTCAGACTAAAGCTTTGCTGGATAGTGGACAAACTCAGGAACACTGTCTCTTCTAAAGCTGGCCAGTTGGAAGGACAGGTTATTCCTTCCTTCAGCATCATCCTTGGTACTTCGCTAAGATTTTTTTGTGGTTACTGCCTAACCATTCCTGCTTTTCATGCTGTCTACAACCTGAAATATCAAACTGCTGACAGTTAAGGATGAATGTTACTGTCCACACTCACCCCTGACTTGGAATCAATGTTCAATAGTCTGACCCTGCTGTTTTTCTAGCACTTGACTATCCCCCAGCCATCTGTCAAGTAGACCTTGAGTGGTGGGATCTGAATGAAAGCCCTCGAGATGAGAGATTTGACATTCCGATGTGTACCATACCTGTCATATTCTGACTTGCTTTTCCAGCACCCAGGTATGCTGACTTATTAAGGGTTGTATAGGGTCCATGCAAAGCTTTATCCATCTATACCATGAAACTGCCTACTTCCTCAGATGCATTTTAGTAAATCAAAGTTTAAAGGAACAGAATGGAATTATATTCTTACTCAAGGCTGTTATTTATGGATACTCATATTGTGAAATTGCATTTGTTTTACATTGAAGCTGTTAGGTTAGTAGGGACATTTGTTGTATGCGTTAGGAAGCCTGAGAGAGTTTTACAGTTATCTGTATACAGGCAGAGAGTATGACAATTGATGGACTGTGCTGTATCAAATCAGTTTTTTGTCAATTTCACAGGGAAGAAATTCCGCTGGTGTGTCTTATCTGACAAGGAACAGAGGAAGTGTGCCGAATTCTCTAAAGCACTTTTTGCAGTTTTAACTCCAGCAGCACAAAGGTCTTATGGTAAAGTATCCTGTGTGAAGGCCTACAGCACTCTAGACTGCATCAATAAGATCCGGGTGAGTGCTTCTACTTTGCATTTCTTGTCTTTTTTCCTTTTTGTATTTTTTCATCCCCCCAACACATACTCATTGCATATGAGTATGACTGACTTCCGTTGCATAAAAAAGTTAATTTATGAGTTAACTAAGTTTGTAGTGGAAGCATATGGTAGCTTGGATTAAGCATAATTAGATAACGGAGTAAGGAGAATAACAGAAAAGAGTGTCTGTCCTGGAAAATAAACAAGCTACAGTTTTTTTTATATTTGCCACAGGTTCAGTACTTGGGACAGTTATTTTCAATGACTATAGAAATGGCACCACAGAGGGAATAGAAGACTTACATTACACATACATATATGGTAGGATCGGTATGCAGCACTGAGGTGGCAGCGATCAGAAGGGATTTTGAAAAGATAAATGAAAAAGCAGCTGTATACCCACTAGTTTTACGTAAAAAATAAAAGTAATGTGCTGGGGGGGGGGGGGTACGACTACATAATGTGGATAGGGAGATTATACTGACAACTTTAAAATGAGCTGGGACTTGGGATTAATAATATCTGATGACCAGTGTTGTTAGTATAAGATTTTATTTATTTGTTTAACATTTGTTGACCAGGAAAGTCCAACTAGGACAGAACCTATTTTCAGAGGAGGCCTGGGGGGAAATGCTCCAGACGTATGTCTTTGGAATGCGGGAGGAAATGGGAGTACCTGGAGGAAACCCACCCGAACATTTTAGTAATTTCAGTAGAGTTCTACATTAATGTATAATATTAGATATAAGCTGTGTCTGTGACAGTCATGTACTTCCATTATATATGTAAAGCTGAGACAACTCATGAGTGAAAATAAAGTATAAAGCAGAAGCTGAGTGCGGAAAATACAGTGATTGGATGTGTACAGCAAGTCGGGGACAAAGTGGAGATGGAAAAAGCTTCTCTACTGTAATATTTCCTCTGTACTGGTAAATGAATGGACTTTTTCTACTTCTAACAGAATTGACACATATAATAACAAAATAAAAGAAATTGTCTTTAAAGAACTATTTAAAGAGAAACAAACGTACTCTGTTGTAAAATAAGATCAGCCCTGGAGATTATGAAGAACCTGTTAAAAAGGGTTAATGTACTTGTGAAATTAACTGTAAGGAGTGGAAGAAAGGAAGAATAAGCTAGGAAGGTAGGAATACAAAAGACTAAAGGCTAAATGAAAGGAAGTGGAGAACATGGTTAGACATTGGTGTGGGAATCAAACCATGGTAACGTAGCTGTATTAATCTCAACGATTGAAGGTTTACATCTACCAATGCATGAAGAAGGCTGGTGTGGGGAGGGATACTGAATAAAAAGTAATTAAATACAGTTTGAAGAATGTCATCACCTGGTGGACAGGTTTCATGGAAAAGAAAAATAATTAGATAATGAAGGCAAAGGTTAATGCTTTCAGGTCATCTTTTGTATACATTTAACGTTATTGTTGATCAAAATAATTAGCCTTGTAGATCATCGCATTAAAGGTCTGCAGAGAAGTAGTCCCAGAGTTTTGAAGTGAATAGTCTGCCCTCTTGTCTGTTATGTTTTAGCACATTCAGACTAAAACAAGCAAAGGTAGAACAATCCTAATGGACTGTACCAGGAGATCAGGGTTGCCAGTGAAAGAAATGCTGAGGTATATAGTATCCCTCTGCCATTCTTAGTTGAGCTTTGTTTATTTTTATTTGGAGTTTATTCCATTTGAGATAAATTAGGTCAGAGCAGTGGTATGCCTTACAATGAGAATTTGCAGAAGGACTTGCAGTGGTTTTATATTCTCTTTGTAGCATGCTGAATAAAAAATGGGGGTCACAGTCAAGATGATTGAGCCAAAAAGTGTCCCTTTTTTTTTTTACAAGAAACATCTTTTTTTTAAATTATTATGTGTGACACAGACAATCTTACACTTATATAAAAGAAAATAAATCATAGCAGCACAATCTCAGCTGCAAACAGTATACCTTACAAACGGTGCCAACAAAACTGTAGCTGCAAACATTATACATCACTTTGTAATACATTCAGTCATTGTCGGTCAACCGTTACATCGGTCATTCAGATCCTGCCTTCTGTTAAACATTGCTCCTCCTCTGCATGTAGAGGTCCTACAATTCCCATTTTTCCTGTGTAATTTATGTTACCCTTTTCTAAAGATCCCAGTTCCAGTTGTTTTATCTCTGTTACTATCTTTGTTACTTCTAGTAAAGTTGGTTTAGAATTTGATTTCTATTTTCTATTTTCCTTAGTCACTCCAATTTGCTTACCCAGCATCTCTGACAGAGTAGTCTGCAGGCAATTTTTAAAACCAACCAACTCATTACATTCCCAGACAATATGTTCTCAGTTACATCTTTGTTCCCCATCACATCTTCAACATTTTTTGTCTACCTGAGGATAGATTCTTTGGAGCCTGCTTGTGATATAAAAATATCTATGCAAATACTTCCAGGCAAAGATCCTAAATCTTCTAGATTTTGTTGTATACTTGGGACACATACAAATATCCCCCCATTGTTTCTTTTTGAATTGCTTATCCATTCTCTCTTGAGCCAAAAAGTGTCCTTGGTATCAGAACAGGAGCTGTGATCCTGAATCATGGCTGGCTTAAGAAATAACCCTTGAGGTTGTAGAATCATCTGAGTTGCTGATTGGTTTCTGCTGCGGCTCAGCCACAGTGCAGTTCTCTCTGATGGTGCCCATGTATATCCCTTCTATTATTCTTGATGATGTTGTCATAGGTAAAACATAGTAACATGGTTTATCAGTAGTCTAACCAAGACAAGGTAAGCAACAGTGATTTGGTTTTAGCAGACCAAAAGATGAGGGCTCAGTGAAGTAACCAACATTCTGACTGTTGAACGTTCATTGTAAAGTTGTTGGGGTAGTTGAGATATCTGAATCAGGGCACAAATGGAGTCATCCACACATTGTACGATTTTGAATGGTGAGCAACGTTTTCATGTTACTTACAGTTGCTATGAAAAGGAGAATTCCCAATAGTAATCTTTGAAATTTTCTTGGAGTCTAATATGCTCTATTTCAGGTAGTTTAACTTTCTTTTGGTAAGTAGTTCTTCATTAGTGATGTATTATTGTGATTTTTGCCCCCGTACCTGCCAGTCATCAAGCCCCTCCATTTGTTCCCTTGCCTGGGAGTTTTAAGTGGGATCAAGGTTAGATCTGTCTGTAGAGTCATCATTTAGGTACCCATGAGGTTGCATTATACCCTTGCTAACATCTTAGCAATGAGAATGTTTGATAATGGCCTAACCCCCTCCCCGGACAGGGGGATAAGTGACAGACATAACCATGGAGGTTTACATTGGCTTCCCCATGGGAGTTCATACTTCTGTGCATGCATGTTGAAGGGTACCACAAGGTAGTTGCTTGCTGAGCTTAATATCCGACCACAGGTTTTGCATCTGCATTGTCAGCTCTCCAACGAATTGAGGCTGAGTGTGACCAGCTTCTTTTCAATCTCTGAGGATGGGCATCCTCCCTTGTAAGCTCTGTCAGGCACCCTGGTCATCATCTGGGCCTTGGTCAACACTTTATCTCTCTATAGCAGCAGAGATAATGTTTAATCAATGAGATTCCCATCAGAGAGAGAGAGAGAGATTCCAAAGGATTTTAACGTTTGAATGAGTAACTTGTAGTCCTTAGTATCAAATGGTTTGTAGAGAGATCTCAGTACAAAGTATCAGTGACATTTATATTCTGTTGTTTTTTTCCTGATTTGTACTTTTAAGGATATGAGTTGTAAACACTTTTTGACTCAGCCTTAATGTGTGTAGGATATAAAACAGGGTACCTTACTAGTTTATGAATATAAAAAAAGCTGCCAGTG
The DNA here is from genome assembly GCF_019279795.1 of Protopterus annectens. Classification (NCBI taxonomy): domain Eukaryota; kingdom Metazoa; phylum Chordata; order Ceratodontiformes; family Protopteridae; genus Protopterus; species Protopterus annectens. Next base: position 906,714,233 of record NC_056733.1, read on the forward strand.
CGCTGTTTTTTCAAGAACTGTACTGACTAGCTGAGGAGACAGCTGTTCTGTAATTGCTCTGTGAACCCATGTGTAATTCAGGAATTGGACTTCTTCTGCTTCCTATGTCTAGATGTTTTATTTTGCAGCTCTCAGCTAGTGATGCTAGTAAGGACCACACTGGTATCAGTACAGGCCTTCAGTCTATGTGGCTTAAGAGAGATGTTTTTTATGTTGTTGTAACTGATGTGTCTTAAGTTTGGATTTACATTGGTTTGCTGATTTAAATGTTTTTATTTCACACATCCAGTTGCTGTCTTTTCATTATTGAGGATATTAGATCGCAGTGTTGCGTTAGCTGTGTAGAGTAGATGATTCCATTATTCGTATAGGAGTATTCAGAGCCATTTTGGGATTCATATATCCAGTTATCTGCAAGTTTCAGGTTACTGGATTACTAAATTATATAGAATAGCCCAGGAGGGTTAAAGATCAGGAAATACAATTGAAAGACTTAGATGCACAGAATACATTATAAAATTTTGTGGGACATGGGAGTCATCTCTGTGGCGTAGAGAGATAAAGCCCTAAGTGCAACCCAGATGACCTGTGATCAATTATCAGCTCAGGTAGATGGAAAAACTAGGGCGAGATAGGTGAGAGACATGTGACATACATCAGCTTTGCCTGTGAGGGAAAGGTGTGGTTGCTCCTCTCCTTATGGTGACCTGGAACTTCAGGGGGGTGGCGTAGGCTGATTTCCTGAGAATAGACCCCCTGGGTTATGGAGAGATGTAAGTGGGTGTGTCCAAACTGGTGCAGTATACCATGTGAAAATGTGTCAAGGAACAAGCATGCCTCCTTACCTGGGGAATAGACGATCCCTCAGTAGTGACGGATTTGAGGGTGGTCTCAGTTGCATGAAAAAAAAATGCAATAATGTCTGCTATGATGATGGGTCAGTGATTACATCTCACATCACAGAGAGCAAATGAGATGGAATCATGGGAACATCTCTCACCCCATGAGGAATGAATGGGGCAATTGATTACAGGGAACCGATGGTTGGCAGGTAGTGGGGTTCCAAAAAATATTTATAACTGTATTAGAACCCAGGCACACCTGTACTGCAGCCCTTAACATACACCTGCTAGCACAGGAGCAACTTAAAAAAAAAAGACTGGGGGAAGATGAAAGAATGTATAAAGAGGTAACAGTGCTGTGCATTGAATGGGCTGAGATGTGGGTAGAGGGGCAGAACCGGAATGTTTTTTGACCTGTGAGAAAAGTCGTAGTGGCTTCTCATACAGACACTTGAGGGGCTTTAGACTGAGATATTCGTGTGTATCTAGGGCAGTAATGTTTTTTCAGAAGCAGCATACTAAACCATGAGATATAATTTGAAGCAGAGTGTTGATGATGTGGTTTGTTGGTGTTGTGTCAAGCTTGCACAGGAAGATGTGAAAAGGAGTGTATTAATTTAAGAATGCATGGCAAAGGCTTAAAGAAATTCTAGTGAGGTGGTCTGAAGGAAATAGGATCATGCCAAACATGGAACCATGACTACTAGTGTGGGCAACAAAATGAAAAAAAAACTGTATAGTTACATGCCAGGAAATGTAATGTTTTATTCTGCAGAATAGATAGTCAAGCTCCATATCACCTGCAGATAACTCACACCTCTTCAGCTGTTGACTGTACCTTACTTCAGTAATATATTAATTATTTTGTCCTTTGCCAGAGGCTCCATTTAATGAGTGTTTCTTGTTTTTAAGGCAAACTTAGCCGATGCTATCTCTGTCGATGCTGGAGATGTTTATACAGCAACCAAGTCATATGGTCTGACTGTTGTGGCGAAGGAGATTTATCCAAATGGTATGTATTACTCCATAACTGAGATCACTGCAGGAATATATGTCAGTTTCTCAGTGAAGATAATGTATGAGCAGAATTTGTTTTTTAAAATGGATGTATTTATGAGACTCATAACCTAAGCGATTTCTGCAGGGGAACCTCTGCAGAACACTAGCTGTTGGTATTCGTTTCCTATGCCTTTCACATGGGTATTGTCCTCAGTCCTCACTTTCAGTGGGTCAGTGTCCACTTTCCTATGCTGCATCCCTACTCCTAGGTTAGGAGATGTGCTTCTGCAAATTTAATTCCATTATTAGTACTGTTCGGATTTGCTTCTTAATAATTGTTTTTGGAAAATGCTTACATTTTGTGACGAAAAACTCCAAATCAACAAAGGGTCAGCACTGCAAATAGATCCCAGAGTAGAACCATCAGTCCACCTGAGTTTCTGCCTTAGCCTTGTTGCAGTTGCCACTTCTGTCACTACATCAATAGTAGCCTGTACCATCTGCCACTTGAGTTTTTTTCACCACCACCCCAGCTGGCCAAGATGAAACCTGGCACTGCCCAGAACAAGCAACAATGTCATAGGTAACAGACAATAACCACACAAGCAAATATATTAGACAAGTGGCAGTTGTGTGTCATGGAAGGATAAAGCACTGACTGCAATCCAAACATCCTGAGCTCAGGGTATGATAGGGAAGCTGGCCTGGGAAGGACACCGAGTGATGAGCTGGTGTCTGCTTGCTTCTCTCTGGGAGGAGGGTCATGGGGTGCATGAGTGATGAGCTGGTGTCTGCTTGCTTCTCTCTGGGAGGAGGGTCATGGGGTGCATGAGTGATGAGCTGGTGTCTGCTTGCTTCTCTCTGGGAGGAGGGTCATGGGGTGCATGAGTGATGAGCTGGTGTCTGCTTGCTTCTCTCTGGGAGGAGGGTCATGGGGTGCATGAGTGATGAGCTGGTGTCTGCTTGCTTCTCTCTGGGAGGAGGGTCATGGGGTGCATGAGTGATGAGCTGGTGTCTGCTTGCTTCTCTCTGGGAGGAGGGTCATGAGGTGCATGAGTGATGAGCTGGTGTCTGCTTGCTTCTCTCTGGGAGGAGGGTCATGGGGTGCATGAGTGATGAGCTGGTGTCTGCTTGCTTCTCTCTGGGAGGAGGGTCATGGGGTGCATGAGTGATGAGCTGGTGTCTGCTTGCTTCTCTCTGGGAGGAGGGTCATGGGGTGCATGAGTGATGAGCTGGTGTCTGCTTGCTTCTCTCTGGGAGGAGGGTCATGGGGTGCATGAGTGATGAGCTGGTGTCTGCTTGCTTCTCTCTGGGAGGAGGGTCATGGGGTGCATGAGTGATGAGCTGGTGTCTGCTTGCTTCTCTCTGGGAGGAGGGTCATGGGGTGCATGAGTGATGAGCTGGTGTCTGCTTGCTTCTCTCTGGGAGGAGGGTCATGAGGTGCATGAGTGATGAGCTGGTGTCTGCTTGCTTCTCTCTGGGAGGAGGGTCATGGGGTACATGTCCTGCTGCAGACTGCAGATCACTGAAGGCACTTGGTTTCAGTCTGGGAAGGGCCTATTGAGGAGTTTCCTTACGCAGTACCACTCCCATCTCTAGAGACAGCTACCTCTGCAAGTTAAGCGTTGCAGTACATTATTTATCCTTCACATAGAACCTGGATGACTGGATGGGCCGTCGAATTTACCCCAGGACAAACTGGTCTACCTCTCCTTGAGGAAGGAGTACAGCCTGAGAGTGGGTATTGCTAAGACATTGATGGTTGTTGAGAATAAAGTCCCTTGAAACTCCTATGAATGAAAAAAAGACAGTAACTTACCTCTCATCTGTCCAGATTTTCTCTAACAGTCCAGATATTTGCTCACATTGTTGGTCTGTTCCTCATAAACGTTTTGGTTTTCTGGCAAATCATTGAGGATTGAAGCCACTAAACAATGACATTTAAGTTTCAGTCTTCATACCCTTCAGAAAATAGATGCTAATGCAAAACCTATTATTTTATATAGTTTATAGGTTTATAAGAGCAATAGTTAATACCTGTCCCTTGTTTTGGGTTTTTGCCCTCTCCATTATTTTTGGCTTTGCCCAGATTTCATGCCCTAGGAGGTTGAGACGGATGTGAGTATGTGAATGTATGAAACAAAATGCACACATACACATGTACACAGACAGACACACACACACACACACACGCACACAAACACACACACACACACACACACACACACACACACACACACACACACACACACACACACACACACACACACACACACACACACACACACACACCTCAGTACTGAAGAATAAGTTACATTCTCAGTGGATCCAGTCCCCCAGGATGTAGTATCATCAACTTACAAAAATCCAGTATCACGGTACCTGTCCAAAAAAGGAATGATCCTGTCTACTGACCTGACTCTGATTTTTCCAGTTTATTAAAAAAAGCACGTGAAGGCATACTCCTTTGTGCTTTTGTCAGGGTAGACTGCTTTCTTTGATTATACCCTGACTTTTGCAGTTTATAGTACTTAAAGATAAACTCATCTGTGATATTAATAGTACAGTTTTGATCCCAATAGCTCCAGTAACTAATTACTCCCCTCCCCATTATGGAGAGGCAGTAAGTTCATTTCCCCTCTGCTTTCTGAATCACATTTTCCCATGTGGCCCCTGGCCTCAATTTTCCTTAGCTGTCAGGGATTCCTCCACCAGGTCATTGGGCAGTGGTTCTAATACTGATATCCATTTGGCCCATTAATTTTGGTGATACAGGAGCTGGTTATTCCCAGGGTGTGTGAGTGCCCGATCACTCACTCATTCCCACTCAGGAATCTTGTTCAGCCCTTCCACTCTCTAGCAAGAATCAGATGGAATTTTGCTACCCAGAGGGGAGGGGGTCTGACCTGTCTCCACTAGGAGCTCCTACAAACCCACTATTGTTTTATTCTGAGGGGAAGCAAACCTCTGCACACTGACGTCCATCAGCTTTAGTGGCTGTAAGTACCACGAGGCCACATCCTTGGTTAGCTCACCCTTCACTAGATACCACCAAGTGCTTCCACTAGGTGTAATACATGTGGCAAACCACAACCACTTCCCTACCCATCAGGATGGGTGAGCCTGCAATAGCCACATTCTCCTAACCTCCTCTGACCAGCTTCTCTATGAACCTGAGTGGCTACTCTCATTCAGATCACCTGAGGTATACACAGGGCTTTATCCCTCTATGTCACGGAGGTGTCTGTAGCTGTCAGGGCTCCTAAAAAATGTTCTACCCTTTTTGACCATTTGCATTATGTCCAACTTTTGATTCTGAAGTGCACTAATAGACGAGATGAGCCGCATCTTGAGCCCAGCAGTCTGTCTGACAGCAGCACGTCAGAAAGGCTGCAATCCTTCTGGTTCCCCCCACTGTGACACCTACGCCTTAGAGGGTTTGTGCCCAGACTTCCTGCCACTGCAGAAGCCTGGAAGGCCCTGTGAAGGAGGAAGCACTTTAATTCCCCTCTGGAGTTCCTCACAAAACATGTCAGTGATGAGAATTATGGCATCTTGCTCACAACCCACCTAATGACCTCACGTTCAAATAGTACTTAAAAGTGATGTGTCAAAGGGGAGGTGGCCCAATGACTCACTGTCCTCCCTGTAGAGGAGGCTCCAAAGACCTCCAAGTCTACCTAGCAGATGTCCTGTGTGGTCTCCTGTTGGTGGATATCCTGAAGGATACCACCAAGGTGGCTTCAGAGAACATTGGTGGTAGTCACTCTTGTCCCCAAGAAGGCCAGTTTCACCTTTCAATAGCCAAGAATGTGGGGTACATTGTTTCATAGCTATACTTTGCTAACTGTCATGAAGGGCTACTTTAAGCCTTGCCAGTAACCCGCAGTCAAAATCAAGCCCTGTATCTTGTGTCTATGAGGTAAAGACCTTAACCATTATATCAAACCCCCAAGCTTGGCACCCCTTGTTTCAGCAACAGCCTTAAAAATGCTCTAATTCTCCAGAGTCCAGCTGTCCTTCCTCCATACAAAGAATCTAGTGTGATGGACAGGCTATGAAATAGGTGTATAGATCATGTATGTTTACGGCTGCTGAATTATTTGTCTCACCTGACAGATTTTTAATGTGACATATCTGATGAAATACACTATACCATTACAATAGCAGGGTAGACCCCTTAAAAACAATCTCTTCTTCAATTCCTCATCTGCTTTGAATATGGCCATCCTTCCAATGCACATTCCTTATATTTCTGCAGAGGGTGCAGCCACAGATGTATGATCCAGGATTGCCATGTGCTGCTACGTGTGGTACAACCTGACAGACTTCAAGGACACAAAGGTAATCTATTTGAATACCCACTTTCAAGGAACCAGTAATTTTGGTCCTGAAGTAAATGCATATTTGAAAAACCCAATGAAGGCATGATGTTCTAGCTGCCTCAATGCTCCTTCAGGATACAGAGGAGTCGGCACGCAGTATGGTTCCTCCACGGCACGCAGTATGGTTCCTCCACGGCACGTAGCATGGTTCCTCCACGGCACGCAGCATGGTTCCTCCACGGCACGCAGCATAGTTCCTTCACGGCACGTAGCATGGTTCCTCCACGGCATGCAGCATGGTTCTTCCATGGCACGCAGCATGGTTCCTCCACGGCACGCAGCATGGTTCCTCCACATCAAGACTGCAAACAAATCAAAACATTATGTCTGCTTCTAGGCAGGAGCCTTTCATTACTAGTTTCAGATTCTTCCATCTAGGTTCACCTTAGCCCTCAGGATGTTTAACAAATGCCCACCAGAGGTTTCAGGGGGCCAAGATTTTTCCCATCTGTAAATGACTGGTCCCTACTGCTTCTATGGCTCAGGCTGTGACTTAAGTAAGATAGTGTCTTTTCAAAATATGTAACTGTCTTGTAATGTTATAGTGACTCTTACAATGTTACAGATGATTCTCTCCTAGCTGCTCACGTTTATCAGCTGTAATATGGACACCGTTCTTCCCAGGACATACTGCCAGTGGAGAGAGAATACAGTCCAAGGTACTTCTCAATCTGGACTCCTAGAGAATCTCAACTGGTCTTTGTGTCAAGACACAAGGTCTGATGACTGTATCCATTCTGATTGTGTCCCACATCAGACTCCTCATAAGGGTGCTAAAAGAGACATCAAGGGTCTAGTGGTCTTAGATAGTGTATATTTACTGGATATTATATCCTATGCTATGTCCTAGTTATTGGAGCATGTCACAGATATCATTCCCTATGTCACACCAGATTCACATCCCCAGATGATGGTCCCAGATGTTATTAGCAGTGTTCCATTTCAGATACTCGGTTCAATGGTCATCATGAATGCATAGGCCCATATACCCCAGGGTCAGTGTCACTAAAATGAGCACATTGCTCAGGAACTCTAGGTGTCCTCTGACTTCACCCTACATATCAGCATCCTAGTGATGAGGGTAGCTCTCTTATCCTTCTTGACTTTTAGGACACCCTCCTTCAAGGTGAGATCACTCTACACTGCGACAAGATGGCAGTGGTTTGGTACAAACAAGGTGAAACATGATCTTATCCCTTGTATGGGAACAGACCTTTAAGTCCATATAGTTTCTAATGACAAAGCACACTCCAAGGGAGGCCAGTTCTCTAGTAGACAGGCTCAACCATGTACTGATGCCTCATGAGTGGTCTGTTGGTCCTTTGTGGCTCAGATGTTGTTCAAAATGTAGGGCAAACCTTATTGCAATCCCTTATTTCCTCTGATTAACAATAAACTGCAGCAGCTGTTTCTCCCCATCCATTCTTTGAGGAGACATCCCATGGACACTCTGCTCCAGAAATGTCCCCTGGACTGCTCTATATTTTTTTTCCATTATTTGTGTTAACTAGGGTTATCCAGAAAGATAAAGTATACAAAACCAAAGCCACTCACATATCCCCTTATTGGCTTCTGTTTCACCTGCTGGAAAATTCCCTGAGGTTGTATCCATCATGGATGCTATCCTTCACTCATTGGGCAAGCATTGTCCAGACAGTGGTCTGCATTAGAGTAACTAGATGAATTCTCCAGTTCTACTGGTCACCAGTAACTGCTTATACTTCTCTTGAGTAGTTCAAATTATTTATTCTTATCAAGAAACAATTGTAAGACATATTTGACCTCCATCCTGGATTATCTGTCTCAGGTTTTTGACTTTGTGCTGAATTATTCCTTCACTAAAGTACATCTAGTAATTATTTCTAATTACCATGAGGGCTTCAGCTGTTCTTCTCTGGCATCATTAAAGGTATGCAAACTCTTCCTGAAGGGGCATTATTACTCATGCCTGTCCGATGGGATCCTCTGTCTCCACAGGATTTATAAAGCACATGCTAAAGAAGCTTACCACTCTCTCTGAACCAGCAGAATTTGCTGATTTGAAATGTCTTTCTTGAAAATTATTTTTTATAGCTATTGCTTCTGCCGGGAGAATTTCTGAGGTGGAAACATGATCTGTTGATCCTGTATATTCAGTATTTCATAGGGACAGGGTCATTCTGCAATGATCCATCCTATGTGCCAGAAATGACCACTGAGACTAACCTTAACCATTCAATCCATGTACCTATGTTCTTCATAGAATATACTAACGCAGGAGAGAGTATCTCCTTTATAGTATGAGATGTACTCTTAGTGAATATTTTATACTGATGATACAAACACCAACTTCTTTGTTTCTTTCTTCAAACGTTTCCAAGATACTTTAACTGGACAATTATCTGACAGTGCACAGTTTTTCCATAATAAATATAATAACCCTCTTCCTTCAATAAGTACCAAAGGCCCATTCAGCTGGAGATGTTATGAAAAACAACTCTGAATGACCTTTTCAGTTGCTACTTTGCGTCATCTCAACAATTATCCATGATACTATAAGCTGGATGTGACATCCAGGACCATGCCCTCTTTTACATCTGCCATTATTAATGATATGTTCCCATAAGAAGGGCCATCCATGGGGATTTTCTTTGGAATTTATTCTGCTGTTATGAAAGTTATGTACCTACCATAAAAATAGATGTGAAAAAATTGGTCCCTGTTTGGTTAACGTGCCCTCCTGCATTCCCTAACATGTGACATAGCTGGTCTTCGAGTTTCTCTAAATTTTCAGATGCCTTTACATGCCATACTGAAGAGCTGGGGGGACTTGGCACTGAGGTGCATTGTGGGATATGGGGTGGATGCCTGGGACAAATTTCTACTTGTCATGCAATGCCTGATGCCCTTTGTCTTGCTATTACAGGAGACACATTTGCTCTTCCATATTTTTAGTTAAGTATATAATTTTCATTTAAAAAGGTCACCTTTCAACCTCTCTTCATCCTCCTAAATTTACTGTCACTCTTCCAGCCATATGGCATTAATTATAATGGCTTTTTACAGCTACGTCCAGACCTTAAATGTAGTAGGTTGATTTTCCATGTTTACTGCTTTTTGGAAAAGCAATTTTCAGAACAGGTTGGTTCTGCATGTATACAAAATGACTACATAGTGGCATTGGCTGGAATCCGCTATCCCTATCAGGACTCCTACCTCTAAACTGAGTAGTCTCTGTAGCGATGATTACTGAAACCAGACTTGTGTGAGTGCAGAGTACCAGTTTTCAGCTCAGGGAAAGCAAGGACTAGAGTTTAGTTCTATTTGTTCATTGTAACAGAAATGTTGGGGGGGCATCTCATCTGTGTCTTGACAATAGAACCTTCTGTTTCTACACTGGATATACAAGGCTTTTAATTGCCACGTTCCAGCTGGCTTTGATTTTACTTCCACAGAGCCCATTAATGACATCAGTAGTTATAGTGGATGTTTCCTGACAGAAAACCTGCTACGATTATTCAGAAAGTTCCAGCATTTTCAGAACTGAGTGTTCAGTTTTTGTCCTATATTTTGCTTCCAGAGTTGACAAGTGTTTTACTATGGTAGCTATAGTACTGCAATACAGAAACTGTGTGGCATCTTTTAAGCATGTCTGACAATAAATTATGTTCTAGTGATTACATATCTATTTAATCTGGGGAGATTATAGTTCCAGTCATTATGCATCTATGTAAACCTGAAGAGTCATAGTTCTAGTCATTATGTCTCTATACAGACTGTGAATGTCAAAGTTCCAGTCATTACATATCTATATAAACTGGAGGGGTCATAGTTCTGGTGATTTGTTATGTATATAACCCAGGGAGATCATAGTTCTGGCCATAATTTCTTGCAGTGCTCACCACCTCCTTCCTCAGGAAGTCTTAAGAGTCATTGCAGTGCACAACATTCATTCGCAAAAGAAGGCACAAGAACATGCATACTTTGCTATTTTGGTTTTCCAGTGGCATTTAGTTATGACTTGTATTCTTGCATCTGTTCTGAGTTGTTAGGCAACATCTGGCAGTCAGCACAGAGGATTAAGGCTGCGTGTTTTTAATGAGATGCTTCCTGTGGTACAGTGTTTAATTCCCTCACCATTCATTGCCTAGTGTGTGCAAGTACTTAACCAGACAGTGCTTTGGGTTATTTGGGAAAATGGGCTAGGTTTCTTAATGGTTTCCTGCACTGCATACCTAGCAATTATGTACAAACCTATCTTCACAGTTCATT